>NC_092033.1:7749407-7936907 GCF_042242105.1 Pempheris klunzingeri
AGGGGGCCATTCTCAGAGTGACTCCGTGCAGTACATCTTGCTGCTCGTTACTTTATTATTTATACAGCCGATTTCATTAAAATGAATGTGCAAACTCCCACCTAAAGAGATTGGTACTCATAAGAAACTTTAAACGACTGCTGGATATAATATCAAATATAAGCTATCAGAGTGGAATATTTACTGTGCACGATTTGATAGACTTTTGATTAATCCTGATCATGTACTCTATAGAAGCAAATATTTTTGACGATTCAAGGTAAAAACAATAAGACGTTGATCAAGAATGATTATGAGTCACAGGTTGATGAAATGATTGATCATATCAATACAATATCAGGTTTGAAGCAATCAGATATGAATGATCAGAGTAGTATTATAAATGAATTACTCTGAGCTAATCAGTTGCCTCCACAAGGAAGAATGTTGTCAAATTGATCAATATTGATCAGTACTGGATTGACAGCAGTCACCTACCATTTAAAACAGCAATATAAAATGCTGTCTTCATGGCTTACTATGAAAATTCCCACAATATGATCTATGCCACTTGTTATTGTTTTATTGGCATTACAGAAAAATTATTTAAAAAAAAAAAACATGTGAAAGTTACACAACTTTTATATCTGTAGAAAGACTTTCATTTAAAAAAGTGTCTTCAGTATAGAATGCAATAAATTAGAGTACAACTTTATTCTCATTAAAGATAGAAAACTGACTTTGGTCCGTTTTTTCCCAGTTATGTATATGTATATATAAAACTAAAACATACACACAGCACATAACAACATAAGACTTACAATATGGATCCTAACAAAATACAAAACAATACAAAAGTCACCAAATAAAAGAAAAACACCATTGGGAAAAAGATGTCTGTTTTATGATTACTGTGCGATACTCATGTGCAGAATTAGATAAATAAATGATTAGTACATTTAGAAATAATCAATACATATTTGTTATATTTAGTCATTTGGTTATTCATGATACCAACGTCGAATCGCGTCACCACGATAGACACACATTCTACCCAATCAGACCTGGCCGTTTGGTTGAGCTACATCCACCTTAGCCAATGAGTGCGTAGTATGTGGTGTGAGCTGTCCAATCAGAGACAGCTATACCATGGAAGAGGCGGGTCTTGTTGCGCCTTGGCTTTGCCCAGTCCGGATGTTCCCCAGTAGCGAATAACGAGCAGCAGTGTGTGAATGTGGCAACCGAGGTAGACTGGGAGGGGTAGATAGACTGACCAGACCAGGGCTTCTTTTTTTGTCTTTTGTCTTTATTTTCCTTCCCGTACAGAGCCGAGTGTTTACAGTCTTATGATAGGCCACGGTTGTAAACTTGTTCGCGGAGCAGAGAACCGGGCCGCCGCTGCTTTTCTTTGGGACTAACCGTTATCGTTGTGAAAACAGCCCAGAAGAAAGAAGGAAAGGGAGAAACAACATGGGGCGATAATGTTAAAAAAAAGGTGTTGTGTTATGAACCGACGATGACTCTCTGGGAGGATCCGTGAAGCTTATTTATTTTTATTTATTCCCCATATCCCCCTTCCCTTGTGCCCTTTTTTGTTGTTTTATTTTTACATTTTCTCTACCCTTGCTACTTTGGGGGTTTTTTTTAAAAAAGAAAAAGGCAACGGGATACGTTTCAGGAGGACTGAAAGATGGACCAAGCCGGCATCCTGAGAAAGTTTATCCAGGGGGTGAAGGCCATGAGCGAGGGGGACGAGGAGAGGGGAGAGGACAACTTCGGCAGCGACTTTATGGTGGGTCAAATTTTACAGGAGCCCACCTAGCCTCCTTTACATTATATCTATCTAAATCAGACCCTTCCTCCCTTTCCTCCACACTCACCCTCCATATCCCACCCCCCTTCGCCGTCTCCTGGCTCCCTGTATCCCCCAGGAGGTGAGGCAGGGGCGGCCACACTGCCCTCTTCCTTTTCCTCCCATTTCCAGGCTTTACATGGCGGCCTAGCATTGTCTCCCAAACCACAGAAACACCACCGGCTCCTTTAAAATACAGAGACAACAACAAAAACGAGGCACATTCACGACACCTGGTGTAATGTTTTTTTAAATGGCGGTGTTGGGATAGCTTAGCTTGTAGGTAAATGCTGGGCTAAAGAGCAGTGTTATGGTGGCTCACTGTCTATTAACCATGCCTGGTTTTTAGGATACAGTGCAATGATTCATTGTCCTCTCTGATACTCAATAAGCAGTGCATACCCACTGACTAAACCGAGCTTAATTATATGTTTTATCCCCTCTAGTGTACCTGCGTTATTCTACATTCACATACTACTGCCAGATATCCTCATGATATGTACCATTTATAGGATATTTATTGTAGTTACATATTTTGTTAAACTTATGAGCAGGTATGTACTGTAGTGGATGATACATCCTCCCAGAACAGTTAAGCCAAAGCCTTTATTTGCTAAATTCTGTTTACTCAATGTATTTTACCCTCATTGAAATAATTAGGGTGCACACATTTTTAGAGACAAGGAGAATGCTATCAGGTTGAACCGCATCACAAACTACAACCTCCATAATGATCATGAAATTGTGTCAATACCTGTTTAAACTAAACCTGAACATTATAGCCTTTGTGAGGGGTGGATTGATGCAGGGATGTTGTATTAAACCCTGTTAGTGTTTGGCTATGTGTTCCTATTAAACTGGCAGCTGAGTGGGTATGTTCACCTGAAGATGAAAGGTAAGACTGGGTGTCTCTCCTTAGTTATCGACTGCAACATGTTTCCTGTTTGTGATTATGATTCAGTCTTTAGCCCGTGTTAAAAAGCATTTAAATCAAAACGTATAGCACGTTTCTTTTTACCATTTTGTAATACTGTCACACATTTGAAACGCTTTTGAGGTTAAAAAAGAGACATGTATTGTTAATGTAACATATTTTGTTTGCCTTATGATGACCACCGACCTCCAGTCATAAGTTTACCCACACTGCATCACTGGATGTTATTGTGTTGCAACTCCAGACTCAAAATAGGACTTGTCCCAGGCTTGTGAAATAGCTGAAATAGCCACAGCAGGAATGGCACTTCTATAATACCGCTTGTGTCATTATGTGGTCATTTTAGTTTAATGGCTTTGATTGAGATGTGTTAGGAAATGTAGTGCCAGCTGGAGGAGACACACACATTTCACTTGTAAGTTTAAATCACTGTCACTATTAGCAAAGCCACCAAAGGGTTCAGATAAAATAGGCCTCAGTTACTGTTTGAGTAGTTGTAGCAGCAGAAGGAGGGCTTGGATGTTTTCTTTTTTTATGATTCTCTTCATGTTTCAGGGAGGTTAAGTGTTTTGATTTGTTTTATTGTACCGCAGCTTGTTAGCTTGTTTAGGAAAGAGGCACATCAGCGTCAGAACGGTTAACTTTTTCTCCTTTTGCCCTCAGTTGCAAACACACACACACACACACACTCCATTCTCCTTACTTCCCTACTTCATGCAAGCTGCTTGCTGGAGCTTGCAACATTCTTTCTTGGCCCATTTCATAACATTTTGTCCTGGCTTTAAAGCTGGAGCTTTATCGACTCCTGTGCACACTTTGGACAAAAGCTAAACAATTTGTCAGGCCTCTCTTGCTGAAATTAGGTATATAAGAAATGATGAAATATGGAAAACTCTTTGTATGTGTCCACTGTTATGCTGATGACTTATCCTGTCTTGCCCTTTGAGTGTTCGTTTCGGAAAACAGGGAGGTAGCGGATGTTGCGCAAAAATCAGACTATGAGGGGCGTTGGGCTCTGTGAGAGGCATTGAGGAAGTGTTTTATGGATGAGAGGGATAGCAAAAGAAGCTGGGAATACTCTGCTGGTGGCTTATGTACAGGTCACTCATTTCATAATTCATGGGATCAGGAATAAAACCTTCTATGCTTCTATGTAACTTCTATGCTATAGATATTTAATTGTATTGTATAAACTGCATGCATTTTTATTGGCTGCTGGTTCCTCTTAATGTTACATTCTCCAAGTAGAGTCGACTGGATAAGTGTAGGTTCTTCTTTTAGCACCACCACACTTCTCATTCATAACTTCACACACATCCACGCCTTTTCAAACTCCGTACAACAGCCACAACCTTCTGCTGCTGTGCATTGGGAATAGCCATTGGCGAGGTGATCTTAAAGCTTGCTGTCGAGGTAGAAAAGAGTGTTCCTTTACCAGTTTTCCGGAGACACCGTCCCTCCAGCCCTCGTGACTACAGAAAATGGCAGCCTCCTAATCAGAAACCCCCCTTTTAAATTGTACAGAACACTACTGACTGATTGCTGTGCCTTGATTCTTGATTCTTCAGGTTCAGTTTCCTTTCTTATTGGCTTTATTAGCATGTAACACAACAATTTGTGTCTACAGTGAAACATACTCACATAAACATCACCCTTTGGCCTTGGTAGTGCTTTACTCGCAGTAATCATGC
Organism: Pempheris klunzingeri; assembly: GCF_042242105.1. Lineage (NCBI taxonomy): Eukaryota > Metazoa > Chordata > Actinopteri > Acropomatiformes > Pempheridae > Pempheris > Pempheris klunzingeri. The sequence goes on from NC_092033.1 coordinate 7,753,864, forward strand.
AAACTTTGTGAATGTCACTTTTATGGCATTCACGTAAAAGATGCTTCCAGCAGAATTTGCTCTCAGCCGGCAACATCAGCTAGTAAATTAAGAGTCTCGCCTAAATTATTCAGCAGACACAACAGCTTGTAGACAAGAAAACTTGCTCTGATTGAGCACAGGTGGGCTGCGTGCCAGTGCACCAAGCACAATTAAGACTCATCTGCTGCAGCCAACATGTATCCTGCAAGTAAGTGCGTTAGCTGTTTGCTACTGGTCTGTCGTACTAATTTCCAGCCTTGCGCGGAGCTTTCAATTACTGGAGTCAAACTCACGACACCACAAGCGCATCGGGTGTGCTCCTTTGTGCACTGAGTCACCAGAACACCCTGACATAACACTCACTTTAACTGCCTATTGTTGTTTATATATAGAATGTGTTTTATAGGCATAATTGCAGTGCTCTGGTAGGGCAGCGATTATATACTTTGTTCAGTGCTCCTTTTCAGCTGTTGGATGGAACAGGAACACTTGAAATTTTCTCGACCTGGCACCCAAATGTGAGAAGTGTCTTGTTCTGGTATTCAGTCGTGAAATTGTCATATCTGAGTCCATCGGACATGTTCTTGGAAACCATTTTGACTGTCAGAATGAGTACAGGTCATTCATATGATCTAATTACACGGCACATACTGATGCGTATGGTGCAAGCACATCAGGGCCCCCAGTGAAGTGCAAGGATAGAGCTGAGTCTGGAGTTAATGATATAAATTGGACACATCTCTGTCAGTATCCTGGTGCTATAGTAGCCAAAGAGCTAGATTAAATGCTGCTCTGTGCTCTCAGAAACATACAGGCTATATTTTTCTAGTAAGTATGTTTTAAAGTTGAACTTTGCATGTTGTCAAGAGTTCAAAAGATTTAAGTTCTTGCAATGATATCATGCTGCACGTCGTCAGTAAAAAAAAAAAAACATGTTGTATGATCCTAATGGTGATGACTTAATTCAAAGGGCTACAATTGGGATGAAATAAGATGTGCTGTTGACTCCCAGGCACCATCTCATGACGCAGGTTCTGCAAAATTGGGCATCTTAGTAGTTGCCGGTTCCACAAAACCAAACAAAAGCCATCTTACTTGTTTCACAAGGGTGGTTATCAACTGGCTCCGTCAACCCACGACTTTCCAGACCAGCTATTAGTGCACTTATGTAAGAGAGCCAGAGTTTTTTAACAAATACCCAGTTACAGAGACAGCATCATAGACACATCCAGAGAACACTTAAAAGGAGATGGAGCATTTGGGGAAAATTTACTCATTGTAGTGCCAGACTCAGTAGGTAAAACTAGACAGTAAAAGTAAAATATATCAGTAAAAAGAAGAACCTGCAGCATTTTAGTCTGATGTAAACAAAAAGTGTGATTTTTAAGAAAACAAATGATGTACTTACTGTAAATGCATCACCTTCTTTAGAAATCTGACAAAGATGTAAGATTTTTTTGTTTTGAAGGCTAAGGAGGATTACTAGTTGTAAAGTGCAGTTGGATCAAATATAAGACAAACCGTAATATCAGATGACACCAGCTACATTACTAAACATCCAAAACAAGCACATTTAAGAGTACACAGTAGCATCTATAGAGTCCCGAATCACGATGACCACAAACCATCGTTCGTGTCTTTGAGAGTACGATTTTTATTTAGCTAGCGAAGAACTGTATGAAACAGAATGAAATTAGCTGAAGGGACAGCATCCGTCTCAACATTTCCAGTCAAACAAATTTAATGAGGTGTGAAATTCTGCTGTCATAAATTTAGTTAGGAACACACCCGTACAAAGTTACGTTGCTGACTCACAAATCTGGCTTCAGGAAACAAGCTTCACTGTTTCACGGGCAGAGCACTGCCTGCCTGCCTTCTTGGAGACGGCATTTTTCACTTCAGTTTTGATGTGTGTCACTTCCTGTGGGCAGAGAAAGTGCCTGTTTTTGACCCAGACTTTCATTTGGTTAAAGAGGAAGAAGAGTACATAGTTTCTCTGGTTAAGCAGTCAGTTTTTTATGCTGGCTCACTTTCTTCACTTTACTTTTTACACAAAACGTATTCCTTTTAAATAGTATTTAGGTGACAGTTCTGTGTCGATAGCACATGGAGTGAGATGGCAGGAGTATAGAGTTTAGCTCAAGGCCAGGTTGATTGAACACACAGCTGTTGATGGACATACAAGCTTCAGAGATTGAGCTTGTGACCTCCATGTCATGGGAAACCCTCTGTAACCAGCAGGCCAGGCAGCCTGAAAGAAACATACTATCACAGAAGACATTTATCCAAAATGCCTCACCATGTTTTACACATGCATGTTTGCAGGACTGTCCTCAGAAGTCGATCTGCTAACCTCGGCAGACAGTAGTATTAGTGAAGGCACGAAATGTAACTCGTGTAAAATCTAACTTGTTGTTGAACATAGGGCTGAAAACAAATTTCTTTAAACACATTGCAATTTTGGCATCTGCTCATATGCCAAGTGCCCCCATGTGGCACATGAACAGACGTCTGGATATGACCAGATGCCAGGACATTGGTGGCCGTGTATGAGATGGGAAGAGGCACTTTAAGTGTCTTTATGGAGGTGTAAAAAATAATTTCACAAGTTCAGCAAATGTAGGCTCAAGTTGGAAATGAGCTGTAAAAAGAGCATAATGTAAAGGCAGGAAATGAACCACATGACAGCAAACAAAATGAAAGATCTGTGTCAGCAGTTCGCTCTGTCATGTGTTACCTGTGTCGTCGCACCAACTTTCATATTGTTTCCGTACCTGTTTTTGAGAACACTGGGATCAAGACTGTAGTCTAGACAGGGTTTAGACATGGGAGATCAGCCTCTGTGTGTGCGTGCGTGCGTGCGTGTGTGTGTGTGTGCGGCACATCAAAGAAAGTGAAAAAGTGCAAACACACACTTCTCTAAGCATGTGTCCTGTTGGGCAGACACAAAACACTCAGAGGGGAGGCAAGAAAATTAGATGTGACGATGCTTATGTGTGTTCTCATGGGTTTGTGTTTCTGTACAGTAGCAATTTCCACTGTCACCAGGGGGCTTCCCCTTCTCCTTTCTGAGGTGTGTGTGTGTGTGTTTGTGTGCATGTTAAGTGCCTGCACACACATCTAAGCCTGCAGCACATGATCTGGAAGCCTTTATGCCCCTGTATTATACAACCCTGCACACACACACCTCACTGGTCAGGGATGTGAGGACCCCGTTTGTGTTTAGCAGCATGGTAGGTTGCTGCCAGCACAGTGTGTGTTTTCAAGACAAGGAAGGAGTTGTGTGTTTAGGGAACTTCATGCAGAAGTTATTCAAAGCTGTTCCAGATTAACTCAACAAAGACAGTCTATTAAGGTCTAAGCAAATGCATGGAAAATGATGGAAATGTATTTATTGACATGACCAACAACGGAGAGGAATGAGTCCTACATATCGTGTGCCCTGTGTTGTGTTCTCACTGGACAAACTGATATGAAACGACCATTTTCTCAGTCCTGTACTGCTGTAAATGGTGTGTTTGTTTTCCTGTTTTTAATCCAAGTTGCTCGAATTTGAAGACAGATTTCTACCAGCTTGGTTGACTTGGCAATAAAATATTGAACAGAAATGTCAGCAACTACTAAGAAAAGTAATACACTAGCTGTTTCATGTGGGTTTATAGCCAGTAAAATCTGCCCTGATGGTTGCCTTCTCTACCATCTTCCATCGCTGGCTAAAAAATGAGAAGCCTGGTGTGTGTTTGTATGCCCGTGGACTTTTATTACCTTGTTTGTGTGCGTGGGTGCAGAGGGGTTCACTGCAGGGGTTGACTGCTGTTTTTGTGAGTGTGTGTGTGTGTGTGTGGCAACCACTGGAGCCCCGCCTCATGTAACTGTAACAAGACTTCCCAATTTCTTTTGGTGTCACAAGCCTCCTTCTTTCTCACCCGCCCCTTTCCACTGTTAACCCAGAAACCAGCCTTTTCCCCCTAAGCCGGGTGTTTCTCAGAAGAGACGCAACACAATATTTCTGCTTTATTGTTAGTGTGTGTGTGTGTGTGAGTGGCTTTACATGATGAAAGTCAGCCTGCCCACCAGCAAGGCCGAGAACTTTATTGATCAAGATAAGGAGAACACACGCTCAAACACTCAGGAAATTATGCAGTGCCCTGTGTGTAATGTGTGATTTAGGTGAAAGGAAATGGCTTCATGGAGGAGTTATCTCAGCAATGGCAACTCACATACATCCCACGCGCATTTACACACACACACAAACCACAAACCTGTCAGCAGCATCCACCCTGCTGAAGTATCCCTACACAGTGTACTAAGTAAGAGGTGGAGAAATGTATAAAATCATATAAGATCCAATCAGGCATGTGAGCACAAGGTCACCAGTTCGACCCCCCCCCCTTAGAGCTGTGAATATCTGAGCAGGAGAGTGATTAACACACGCACACACAAACACTAAGCACAGACTTAACACACAAAGAAGTCCTGTCCCAGATGAATGGGATGATATGTAGTTTGTCCACATCTGCTTCCTGCTGCAGGACTCGATCCAGAGCGGAAAATCACCACCAGGCAAATACCGGTAAATGTTTACTGTGTTTGCTTTTAGTATGGCAGTGAAGTCAACAATTTTAACTGAAATTCAAACATGTCAAATTTCTGAGGCTGTGTGTTTGGGCTGCAGAAATGTGCCCGCCTCTCGGTGCCATTTTTAATATCCATAGATTTTAGAGCATATGCAGAGAGTTTTAGAGAGTGATTGTGGTTCCAGGCTCATTCCAAAGACACAAATGATAGTGAAGGGAGAGGGGAGGTCATGCTGCGAAAATTATGTCATTCTGGTCATTACAGGCGCAGTCACATGGCGGTCAGCTGCAGAATAGCACGACTGGGGGTTCAGTGTCTCACTCAAGGACATTTTGGCAAAGACTGAATCAAAACCCCCCCTTACACTGCATTTTTTCCGCCTTGCCATTGGTGAAAAACATACTAAGATGAAACAGTGATGAAACAGGAAGGGGGGTGGGCGGATGACAGTGGAGGTAACAGGGGAAATTGAAGTCTGTGTATAAGGGGTGGGATGGGTCGCCACTAGACGCTGTTGTGTTGCCTGTCTCACCTCTTTTAGCAAATCTTTCTCATGGTGATATTGTGTGTACAAAGGGCTTCAGTTATATGACACATTGCTCACTATACTGTAAATGTGTTTTTTTTTTATTTCTTTAATTTTATCATGTTTTGTAAGACATTTTAATCTCTCCTCCACTTCTTTTTCATTTCCTTTTCTCTGACTGCCCAGTCGTTTAGACCGGCCACTGTGCTGTAACTGTTCAGTGTTAATCGTTATTGATGTGTCATGGGATTTTTTTTTTTTTAATAAAAATGTTATTTACAGTTTAGCTTTTTCAGTTTTAAATCCAAGTTCTATACACTTGATAATGCTAACAAAAAAAAAAAATCCAATTTCATCGAGTCAGTAATCAAGTTTCCAACCAAATGTAGCACAAATACTAACCAAATTTCAAGGACATCAGCTAAAGAAAATGTGCGTTTTGCATCCACCACTGTTGTGAATATGAGGTCATGGGCACACTGAGAGACAACATTTTGTGACGCTTATTCTTGACTTTAGTGTAAACCATTAAAGAAAGAGAGGATCTAATGAGATGACGCAATCTGCTATGTCTCTTTTCATTCCACATTTCATTGCACAGCCAAACGTAAAAACTTTTTGTGATATTTTCTGCATTACAACTCAAATGGAGGAGCTGCACTTCTGGTTGCAGATAAATCTACACACCTCAACAGATATTCTGATGCTTGAGCGAGAAGACAGTCTTCCGGTTACTGACTGTAACCTGACTGTCCCTCCATCACTTTCTCCCCCCACAGCGTTCCCCCTGCTTTTATTTTCCACTTTGTTTTGTCTTCTGACATCTTGAAGGCTCAAACATGCTGAGTCATTTTTCAAAGGCAGCATTATGAGTAGGTTTCTTGTGTCTGTCTTTCTCTCTGTGTGCTGTACCTGCAAGGCTGAGATTTTTAGTTCCCAAAAGGAAGTGACAGTGGTTTTAGATGGCTGGTTGAAGTGGGTGCTTTCAGTTCGGGCCAGGTGTTTCCTGCAGTCAGTGTGACCCACATGCACACAAGGTGCGTGTGTGCACGAGCACAAACAGGTTAGAGGCTGATGCATGCACTCATTACAGTTGTTCATGAGTAACTCCTTAGCAGTTCAATAGAAAAATGTTTTTTAGATTTCAGTGTTTGTTTTTTTTTGCTGATCAAGTCCCTCTAATTTCTTTTGGTGATTCCTGTATTTAACATTCAGTCAGATGGTTTGATGAATGAAAGAGTGACGAACAGGGAGAAAGGAAGCCTGATGGCTAATCAAAGGAAAAATTGTGCTTTGTGCCAGTGAGTGTGTGTGTGTGTGTGTGTGTGTGTGTGTGTGTTGCTATAAATGCTCCACTGACCTATATTGGCCAGTAGCCATAAGGTGGAAATAACTGGACAGTACATGAGTATGTGTGTATATAAATCGGCAACTGTTACTAGTCTTCTGACATTATCTTCGTCAGGATCTTTAGTTAATGAGTTGCACGCGCGCACACACACACACACACACACACACACACACACACACACACACACATATTCAGAGTCCAGACCCCTGACTCATGCTAGTGGTCAGGGTGGGGTTTCATACTATTTCCTTAGTGATTGAGCTTGATTAACTGTGTCGCTGTTATACTACAGTGAACACCTGACACAGTGAGATCTTCTCTGAAAAACAGGTGAAGAAATAGTTTCACAATTTAGGAAACGTGCTTATTTGCTTTATTGCTGAGCATTATAAGATCAGTACCACTCTCATATCAGTTCAGTGGATATGAGGCCAGTCAGCTTAGCATAAGGACTGTAAATAGGGAGAGATGACCACCTTGACTCTGGGCAAAAGCAACAAAATCCAGCTGTTGTCACATTTAAAGCTCACTAATCAACATGTTGTATTTCTTTGGTTTAATTCGGTGAAAAACGAAGTGTTCCCATAGTCCCAGGCTATTTCACGTACGTTGGCAGTCACCTCCTATAGTCTCTGCTGGTTGTCAGTCTTTATGTAACGCTAAGCTAATCAGCTGATTGCTCCACCTCCATGTTGAGTGTAGAGACATGAGAGTAATCTTCATTTAACTCCCAACAAGAAAGTGCATTTCTCAAAATCATTTCTCCTTTGATGCCGCCTCTGTTTCATGCTGCCGTTTATATTGTAAAATTCATTCACTTGATCGATATACGATACATTCAGAGCATTTGGTGCAGTCACATTTTTCTGAAGAGCTAAATATGACTTTGCTCTTTTCGCCTTTTGCTGATTTTGGACACTAATGCCATATCCAGAGAAAGAAAGGCAGCGAGAACGTCTGTCAGACTTATTGAATTGACAGAGGGACAGCGGCAGAGCGACACACTCACACAGACCCTTTTAGTCTCTGCGCTGTAGCGGTGCATCTTTTGCCTGCATGCTTGCAGTGCGAGAGATGGATTTTTCTGAGAGCATTGTAAGGGGTGACCTATTTTAGCTTGTGTGTGTGTCTGCATGGAAGGTGACCGCCAGTACAGCCTCTACAGCTCGACACCCCCACTTCCTGACCACACACACACACACAAACCTTTTTCCCATTGCTTCTGCAGGAGGAGCATATTTTCTGCCAATCAGTGCTTCACTAGTTCAAGAAAGAGAATGCATTTCTGTGTGTGTGTGTGTGTGTGTGTGTGTGTGTGTGTGTGTGTGTGTGTGTGTGTGTGTGTGTGTGTGTGTGTGTGTGTGTGTGTGTGTGTGTGTGTGTGTGTGTGTGTGTGTGTGTGTGTGTGTGTGTGTGTGTGTGTGTGTGTGTGTGTGTGTGTGTGTGTGTGTGAATTATTCAGTGTGCAAGGGAAGTACAGCGATGCTGACTTATTCAGCCAGGAGACAGAAAGTAGGTTAGACCCACTAACAACTACATGCCTTTCTTTTTACCTCTCTCTACCCACATCTACCTCTCTTGTGCTCTTCCTACATCCGTTGGCATTTTTTAATCTCTTTTTTCTTCTTTCATTTTCCACTCTCTTCTAACATTTTTTTGTCATCTCTCCATCTGCCTCTCTCTTTTCCTCTCTGCCCAGTAACTGCCCTGGCATCCTCTAGTCGTTTTAGGCCAAGTCAAGTCATTGTGAAGAAATTGTGAAGAAATTGTGTCTGAGAGCGCACATGACTTGGTTGCACCCTGAAGGGGGTCTGTCAAGTAGGCACTGGCCTTATGGGGGCAACGCCCTGTTTGTGTGTGTGTGTGTGTGTGTGTGTGTGTGTGGCGGTGGAAGTTGAGCGCTCACAGGAAACTGGCCAACTCAGTCATGCTGTTTTACTCCCCCGACTGATAGGAAGTGAGAGATTAATAGAACCAGAATGGAATATGAAGGTAGTGTGAGAAAGATTTTATATTATTTAAATGATTTGTACTTGTAATTCTGAGGCAACTCAGTCTGTACGAAAAGTTTGGACTATTTGAACTTTTGACAGAAGTGCAAGTGAATAACTTCCACTAACAGATCTCTATCAGCTGTTCACATTTTGGTAATCTGCTTCACATATTTTGCAGATGCGACCACAACAGTACAGCGTAGGTGGTTTCACTTCATTCGTATCTTTCATGTGTGAAAACTACATTTTCGATGGTTTTATTTACTTCCCTTTCCTGTGAAAAGCTGTGCTTCCTGTGATGAGTCGTTTCAATGGTTTTGTGCATAACTTAAACATGTAAAGGCACAAATAATACACGTAAAAAAATTTAACTGCTCGTGTTGATTAAAAGGTACAAATCTGCTCAACCTTTCCTGCAACGTTAGTTGGACTGAAAGCAGTTTTTATAACTGATGAATACATATGAAGACAAAGTACAACATTCAGTGGTTCTCGGCTCTCAAATGTGAAGAGTTGCTGCTCTTTTGTTTCTTGTACAACATTTAATTTAATATCTCTGATTGTTGGACTGTCAGATAGACAATACAAGGCATTTGAGGACGTTTTGACTGTTGAGAATTGTGATAAACACTAAGTAATTAACTGTTTAATTGAGAGGACAAACAGCAGATGAATCAATGAGGAAATTCGTAGCTGCAGACCTAAGTGATGAAGGATTTGGTGTATTACTCTGTGTCACATAATTGTAATTAATTTCTATCTGTCGACTGTCAAACAAAACAAGCAACACAAAGACAAAAAAAAATTGTGGTGGACATATTTTAGGGCAACAAGTAATGTGTTCATTTTAGTATTATTGATTCATAGGAAATAGCGGAAAACTATTTCTCAGAGCCCATGGATAAGACAAACCCATAGAACACGCTATTTAAATGCACTATATTTAGATAGATTGTCTCAAACCAAAGATGTTTCCAGTTTACAATCACATATGGTGAAGAAAAGCACCAAATCCTCATGTTTGACAAGCTAGAACCACTTGATATTTAGCAGTGTTGCTCAAAAATCAACCAACTTATCATTTCAGCTACATATTTTACTGTCATTGTCTCTCTTTATCTCCTCCTCATTTTCCCCCCTTGCTGTCAGTCTTGTTGTTTTTTTTCCTTTCAGAGCGGCTCCACTGCTTGTTGTCATTTTGGAGAAACTGATACACCACCGACTGTCTCGTAACAAATAAGAACTGAATAGCGGAGTACACTTGAGGGGTGATGGATACAAGGATGTTTACTTTTCTTTGCCCTCTTTCTCCTGCACCCCTCCTCCTCCTCCATTCAGCACAGAAGCTAGTCTGAAGCGACAGAGTGTGTAAAGGGAGCGTGTGAATGAACGACAGAAACAAGGAATAAAAGAACCCATTAGCTTAGTTACCAAGAGCCTCTTAAAGGCCTTGGCTCTCCCTCCTTCCTGCGCTCCCCTTTTCTCTCTCCCTCTTTCCTCCCTGTTCACTTCAACTATGCTTTTTTCTCCACCTCCTCCAAATCACTCCTTTTCTCCCCCTTTATCTAGATTGCCCATATCTCCTCTCCTCTCTTTTCTTCTTGAAGGTACAGAGCAGCAGGCAGGGACTCTCTCTCTGCTTTATTTCTTTTGCATCCTCCGGGTTTACATATTTGTGGGAGTGCGCACATGCTTGTCTGTCCATTTGTCTACGTATGTGTCTTTTTTTGTGTGTGTGTGTGTGTGTTTTACGTAACAGAGGAAGTAAGAGCAATTAGGAACAGGGTCTGTCTGCGCGGACAATATAAGGTAAAGAGAAAAAGGGTGAGACGGACAGTAGCTGGGCCTCCATCCAAGTTTTTTTTTTTTTTCCTCAAAATTTGAATGCAGTGTATGCACATGCCTGTGCTTCTCTAGTACAGTAGCTATATGTATACATGTGGTCTGGCACTATCATCACACAAATCACAGTTAATACCATAAGGAAGAGTATGCTTTATTTATATATTGGTAATTTAATGTGTGTGTAAATGAGATTCAAACACAGTAGAAAGCAACTTTTTTCTCTGTGGCTAATTCTTTGCAGTATAATTATGCAAGTTGTGACTTTGTGAAAACATAAAATCTTTTCCTGGTGTAGTCTATCATGTATAGATTAAAACAAGTGATGCAGGGCCAAAATAAATCATTGATTAGGTGCTACAACATGTAGAAAATCATACGCATTAATAAGAGAATCGACTTGTGCTTCCCAGTTTGCTGTAAATACAATGAAGTGAGCTCCAAAGAGAAAATGCTTATCATCATTACAGTGTTAGAGGGCACAATTGCGTGCATGTTTGTCTCCACATAATGTGTTTTGTGGGTTGGGAGAATCACAAACCATCACAAATCACTATTGCCTGCCTGCTTATTGTGTGTGTTTGTGTGTGATTGTGTGTGTGCGTCTTCCTGGGCTCTGGCCCAGCACAGAAGCAGACCTCTGTTGGAAATGTAATTCACATGAGGCCGGAGGAGCTCTAATGCTATTACCACACACAGACACAGACACAAATGAACACACACACACAGCTGTGTTGCCGCCCACAGTCTCTGTGTGTACCTCTCTTCCTCTCGAACTCCTTTTCTCTCCCTTGTTTCCTCTCAGTCAGTTACTGGTTTACAAAGATGAGTGATGCAAAATGAAAACTGAAAAACTCATCATATGTTTAGGGTGCCTCTGTACCGCTAGTGTGAATTGTTAATATTTGAGTGTGAGAGTAGTGTGTTCAGTGAGTATAGCAGGCAGTTCATCAGGCAACAAAAAGGCAACTTTCAGAAAGGAAAAAGAGTTTGACGTTGCACTAGGAGCTTTTAGCTTTTTAGCTGTTTTGTATGTTTATAATTAAGTAGATATAATTCAAGATGAACATATGAATGCATGAAAGATATACAGAAAGCAATGTGTACTACAAATAAACCTGTAACTAAATGGCAACTTCTGTGTTGTCTTGTATGCAGGATTATCTGTTGGTAATATCAGTCAGTGTCTGTTAGTGTGTGTCTTTGCATGTCTGTCTGCCTGTACTGTTGTGAATGTCTCTGCAGTAACACAGAAGTAATGTTTAACAAAAAAAGTGACTAATAGAAAAGTCTTGAGGTTTGACAGTCTCAGGAAATCAGGATGAACAGTATGCGTCCCTGCCAGAGAAACACGAGGAAAGCCTGCAGTCGATGTCAGAGAGAAGAGGTGGCACCATTTTTCACACGAGGCTCCAGCAGCCTGAACGCCCACGCTGACTTTCTCAGACACAGTAATAGAGAGAGAGACAGGGGTAGTGAGAGAGGCAGGAAAAAGTGGAGTGATGCCCAATTTCCTCACAGTTTCAGAAAGAGAGAGAAAAATGATTGAACCATTTGAGAGAATAAAAAAATAAAAAAAAAAGACCATTGAGAGCAATATCATGTGAATGGTATCAGAGTCAAACAGCACAAGTGTTTTTATGGTACAAAAGTCTTTCTGTTTCTTTGAAGTTCCTTCAAAGTTTCACTGTGACACTCAAGGCCACAGTGAAGTCGTGAATGAAAAAGTCACACGATAACATTTACTGAAAATGTCTGGACGTCCCTGGACATCATGAGGCATCATGATGTCCAGCTCTTTAAACATATAAAGGTAACATTTAGCAGAAGATGCACATGCAGTAGGTAGGTAGGTATGGCAAATATATATAAAAACAGCCATATTATCTAACATCAAACCCAATATAAAGAGAAGATATGTAGGCATAATTTTGCTGTATAAATAACTAAGGCATAACAGGAAAAATCATTGTATTAAAAATACAATTTTAACTTATACATGAACCAAAACAAATGCTGGTGTGTTATTGTGTTGGCCACCCCTCACGAGTTAACACTTGGTTTATTAAAACCTCACACATATCACCTTTGAAAATGTTATTTTCTGAGCCGCCGTGCCTCACTTTAAGCTGAGTTTTAGCCTGCTATCAAACAAGAGACTCTGTAATTGTTCTCCTCCCATTATCTGAATGTGTCTTCATCAGTGTCAGCTACTATTAGATTAGGCCACACTTAACTTCATGCACTGTCTAGCAGAGAGGAACAGGAGTATGTGTGTGAGCAGAGTGCTGTGGTATTAGTATCAGTGAATGTTGAAGGATGGTTAGTGTGTGTGTGTGTGTGTCTGTCTGTCTGTCAGAGGAGTTTAACCATTGGAAGCCAGCGTGCTTCTGAGTGAATGTACGATAAAAAAATTTGATCTAAACTCAACCAAATTAATAGCTATGTATGTTGGGACACCACAGATTTAAGTTTTATTTCCAGCACGCTTTCTCTGTATTTCTAGCGGTTTGACGCTCAGATAAAGACTGACCTTCTATCATAGGTTGACTCTCCCATTTATGTTATGAGTATACCATAAGTATTCACTTCATGAGTGTAACCCATGTTGTTTTTCCTCTGTTTTTATTTGTTACTATCTGCCAAATAATTTCTTTGTCTGTTGTTTATTGCAGCGGTTACGACGGCTATCAACTAAATACCGGACTGAGAAGATTTACCCCACCAATGTAGGAGAGAGGGAGGAGAATGTCAAGAAGAACAGATACAAAGATATACTGCCATGTAAGTCACAGCACAGGCACATGGCACAGATTAATGGTCTTTTTTTCTATTTAATGATTTTGAAATATTGTTGCATTACATTTTAGATGTGCATGCATGCTTCGTTGTGTGCCATACTGGGAAACCTAAATTTCATGAGCGTATTCTGTTGTGAAAATGGGAGGAGAGCCAGGATATCTGTTAGTGGGGGGAAAAAAAGAGAGGAACTTAGGGATGTAATATCCATTTTTATGCTGATGATGGCATACTTTATGTAGTAGGCTCCACATTAAAACAGGCACACACTGAAACAGGCTAGAGAGCTCTTTCATCATATGGAGGATCATTTCTGCCTATGTGATGAAAAATAATGACTAAGTATAACAAAATAATGCCTTTTTATCTCAATCCTTTTTATCCCGGAGATACTAAGTCATTATTTTGAGATTCTAAGTCATCATTTCAAGATTTTTATTATTATGTTGAGATACAAAGTCATATCTTAATGTGTCTCATTATAATGGCCTACAGTATCTCTTTTTTCATCAAACAGGCAGAAATGGGCTTCCATACATTTCACATTTCAATCAAAGACAAAAAAGTAGCCAGTTTATTATATCACACGCATGCAGCCGATTGACAGTGATACTGTTTCTGTGCTCCACTTTAATGAGACTACGCAGTTGTTATGCAAACGCAATGCCTGACAATATAATCTGTATGAAAGCTTGTGTTCTGTATGACAGCGGCGTTAAAACCTCAGCTATAAAGATAAGACACTTTGTGTGCCAGATAAAAAACACATTAAATCAAAAGTTAAAAAATATTGTCAAATGTCGATGTTAACTACACTACCTACCATACTTCAATTATAGAATTTCTTCAGACTACCTGGTTAAATGAAGGGGGAAAATAGAGTAAAGGTGAGGATGTTGGGTAAAGACGGACAGACGGAGAATGACAGAATGTACACACACACACACACACACACACACACACACATTTAGAACAAACACAAATATCAAGTGTGTTGTAATAGGTCATGTACTGGTCTGTGTCTCACATATACTCAGAGCTCTCGCTGGACTTAATGACCTCAGGGGAAGCTTCCATGACCCAACATCTGTCCTACTTTTTTTTTTTTTTTATACCTTCTATCCTCTTTTTCTCCTCTGTCCCTCCATCCATCCATCCATCCATCCATCCATCCATCCATTCATTAAAGCTCTTAGTGAATGAGCTGCTGATAAGGCGAGGGAAGAACTGGTTCATCCGTAACAGATGTGTACACGCACATACACATACTTTGCTTTGTGTCCATTAACCTCTTTACATCCCATTTTCCACTAGTTTGCTCTCTCTTTGTCTGTCACCATATCTCATTCTATCAGTTTTCTCTCTCCATCCACTCTTCTCTCTTTCTCTTTTTCTATTTCACCATCTGTTTCTGCAAATATAAAATAAATCAAATGCACCCAAGTAAATATTTCATTCTCATTCTCTGTATTTCTTTTCTCCCCAGTTGATCACAGCAGGGTGAAGCTGACATTAAAAACAACCAATCAGGACACAGATTACGTCAATGCTAACTTCATCAAGGTAAAAGCTGCTGAAATTCCTCTACTTTATTTCACACCATGTGGTTTGATTATAGTGATGGGATCATTTTCGCAGCATAAATTGCCTTTAATAAAACTGTGGATTTCTGATGGAGCTTTTTCTTTCTCCCCATTGCTCCTTTCAGGGTATGGATGGCCCAGAGGCCTATATTGCAACTCAGGGTCCACTGCCGAACACTGTCATCGACTTCTGGAGGATGAACTGGGAGTACAATGTAGCTGTGAGTATGGCTCACTGGTGATGGATTGATGGGTGGAAGAGAGTCAACTTGTCGTTGGCTCTTAATGCATTTTTTTTTTTTTTTTTTTTTTTTTTTACAAAAATGAGTGTAATGATTAAATTTATCTAAATAAATGTTTAATATGGTTGTCAGAAATTAAGAGGCAGATGGGTTAGTGCTTATGCTTGATCCAGATGGACACACATGAAGAGGAGGGAGAGCGGGGGCTGTTATTAGGTTTAAATAGCACTCTGAAAGGCTTGAGATTGAAGCTACAATAATTAGTCCTGCTGTATCACAGAGATTGGCATGAGATATCAACACAAGAGTGAAATGAATGATCAGAAATGATCTGCAGTCGAGCCAGTCTCAATTTAACGTTTTCATATTCTGTTGGTTGTTCCTCTGTGTCTCTAATTTTGGCAACTACAGCATTGCATAAATAGCGCATATAGGAGGGAATATTTTTGGAAATGTAAGATTTAGCTGAGACAGACTGAGTGTAAATATTGATTGTAATCCTTCCTGTTTGTGTCTCTGCAGGTTATTGTAATGGCTTGTCGAGAGTTTGAGATGGGAAGGGTAAGGCTATGATATTTATTCCCTTTGTGTATGTTTGTGTTAGTGCATGCATGTCTGTAAGTGCTCGTATGTGTATGTTCATGTGTCTGTAAACACATCTGCGCTCTTATCATCTCCACCAAGGTAACAGTGTGTTTCAAGACTTTTTCCTTGAGTCTGTTGTTCAATGTGTAACAAAACACATTTAGAGGAATGACTAGCTTGGTGGAGGTATTTCCCATATTTAATGCATTTTTCTTGCCTTTCTAAGTGTGTGTGTGTGTGTGTGTGTGTGTGTGTGTATATATGTTTGTGTTTGTGGAAAGAGCGACTTAGCAGCCTGAAAAGGCAGATACCATTTGCACTGACCCAAAATGTTCACTGAAGTAATAATGATGGTGTGACTGATAGCTCAGATTACCTGTATATGCCTCTGTAAATGTGTCTTTTGCACATGTAGTTATATATACTATGGTATGTATTAAGACCTTATTTTGCTGCAAATGTCATCTCTAGCGTTCCACATGTCACGTTAATCGTTTATTTCAAGCCAGAAAGTACGTGTGTCTGCACGCACACACAGGAAGCTGTGGTATTTGTCTGGTATTTTGTCCTCAGCCAAAGCTAACTCCTGTTCTTCTCTGGTTAGAAAAAGTGTGAGCGGTATTTCCCGCTGCTCGGGGAGGAGCCCATGAGTTTTGGCCCTTTCAGAATCTCCTGTGTAAGTAGACAAATCTCTAATATCACAGCTGTGTATGTATGTATGTATGTATGTGTGTGTGTGTGTGCTTGCGCATGTGCGTGTGTATGTGTGTGGAAAGAGTGTGTGAGGAGAGGGGGAAGGAGGTTTTTGGGTGCCTGCATTTCTCACATTTTGTTCTAATGACCATTTTAGTCAAGGATTGTGTAAATGTTCTCCCTCTCTGTTTTCTAGGAATCTGAGCAGGCCAGAACTGACTACTTTATCAGGACTTTGATGGTGGAATATGATAATGTAAGTCCTTATTGCTCAGTTTCTTAGTCATAGACATTAATTTTTTTCACACAATAACAAATTTTTGCAAAAATCACTTAACCGTACAATAAAAAAGATACCGCAGTTATTTTTGTTTGGTTTGAGTTGTAGAGTCTGGTGTGGAGTATGTCTTGTACGGGAAACCCTTCAATAAATTTCAGTACATTTCAATAAATAAGTAATCAAAATGTATATTTATATTATATGAAAAAAAAAGTAAAACAAGCTAATTAATTTTGATTGTACATAAACTTTGCTCAATCATTCATTTACGCAACAGAATTTTGTAAAACATCTACACAAGTATGCCCATATCCTCACTATACATCTCCACTGAAAGTCGATACATGTTAATATTAAAATCTCGCCCACATATTAATATCACTGTGTCCTTTTGGCTTGGTAATTAAATTCTCCGACCTTCCAGCGACCCTCCCCCTTTTAAATTACTGGACTGTATGTCTTTCCTGCAGGAAACTCGGAGGATAACACAGTTCCACTATATGAACTGGCCGGATCACGACGTTCCCTCGTCATTTGACTCCATACTGGACATGATCGGACTAATGAGAGAATATCAAGAGAATGATGATGTCCCCATATGTGTGCACTGCAGGTAGGTACAGTGCAGGCAAACTATGAAGAGACACCAAGTCTAGTCAAGTCTAATCAGGTTTATTTGTCACATGTAATCATATAAGGTTTGCTTCTGGAAATGAGAAGAAATAATATATACAGTATGCATAAAATGATGCCTCACACTGGCATCGCTGATTCTTGAATCACATTTCTTTTACTCTCGAATAGAATTGAATGATTCATGAGCTCGCCAGTGTTTTTCTGTGAGGACGCAGTAAGAATGTGCAACAGGTGGCCAGTTTTGAAATCAAGTTTCAACACAGCAGAGAAATGTTGCAGCAGCGGTTATATCCTACATACAAATACACATCTATTCCTGGAAAAAGCTAAATTTGATCCAATCCAATCCAACTCAATTTATAAAGCACATTTAAAAGCAGCAGCCGTTGACCCAGAACAGTAAAAACCATAAGACAACACAGTACCAAACGCAATAAGTTACACAGCTTAGAAGACCAATGGACAAAACAATAATTAAAACGACAGGACAATAAGAAGAATCAGCTGCAATAAGAATAGAAGCAGAAGTAGTAGAAGACTTTGTTACATATATTAGTGATATGTCATCATAGGTCAGTCATGATATAACCCATATTATTACAGCTGTAGTGATTAGATAAGGTTGCTATAGGCTTAAACGTGATTTGTTAAGGTAGTGACACATTCATGACAAAGCAGCTTCAAAGGTAACAGCACCACTTCCTCCAGTAAAGAACTTAAAATTGAATGAATTTAAGTAGTTAAACACGCTGATCTGTGAGGCTATAGACAGCACACACTCACACTGTCTCCATGTGTGTGTAATCAGCTATAATGAGCAGCCTGAGGACATTTCCTGGTTCCTCTGTTACACAGCAGGACTTAAAGCTGCGTCCCTACATCTGTAAAGTTGCCCTGCATGTGGGTTGATGTGCACGTTAAAGTATGTGTATGGAGAAAACTGCTTGTTAGAGTAGCAGAGGCTCCCTGACAGCACGAGATAAAGTTTTATGATTTTATTCGTCAGACGTGATGCCACATAATCTTGTGTTTGTGAAGCTCCTGTCTCCTTCCTGTCTGGGCGAGGTGTTGCATACAAACATCCATACATGTTGTTTAGTGTTTTTCTGTACTTACGCTCTTTTTGTGGCTTAGTGCCCCATCAAGAATAAAAATCCAGAGTTGCAGTTTGTGAGGAGCGTGTTTTTAGGTTGTTTTTTTACACACGTGCTTCTGGTGAATCTAATCTGTGTGGCTGCGACTGTACAGTGCAGGCTGTGGGAGGACGGGCGCTATCTGTGCTATCGACTACACATGGAACCTCCTCAAAGCTGGGGTATGTGAACACACACACACTCCTACACATTCCCAAAAACATACCTGTAAAAAGACACACACTTGTTACACACTCAGTGTTACGTTATGATTCAAGTTAGAATTAACCGCTTTGTTCTGTTGTGTGTGTTTTTTTTTTAAAGAAAATACCAGAAGATTTTAATGTGTTTCGGTTGATTCAAGAGATGAGGACGCAACGACACTCTGCTGTTCAGACCAAGGTTTGTTTTTAGTTTAGATCTGCCTTTTCTTTAACAAACAGAATAATGCTTTGCATTCATGCTGCTCTGACGTCTACCAGATATAAAAGTGCTAATCAGTGATTGGATGCTAAGTGTTGCAGCAGCCAGATTTTCCATGCCTTCACACAAGAGGTCAACATAGTGTGATATGTGTCTGGTTGCCAGGTTGTGTGAAAACTGTATTGGGGAAAAAAAGATTATGTTTCTTACCCAGACGTTGTAAATCTGGTTTTGGAAATGAAGTAAGTAGGTTCAAGCAATACTAACACTCTAAGGACATTACATATACTGTGTGAAAATCACTTCACAACTAGATGTATCATGTAAAATGTGTAATTTAATATTTCATTTTCAGCCTTTTAAAAATGTTCTGAATTTATTGAACGCTGCTCTCAGCTTGCAACACGTCGTATTTAGTCACTTACACACCTTCAGTTTGTCCAGACTGAGGAAAACTGTTGCACATTAATTTATTTTGGGTCTGGTTCATTTTCACACTTTCTTCTTACAAACGAGCCAGAAGGAGTAAACATGAAGTGATGCAGACAGACTGAGGGGTAACTCATTGATTTGACCCTAGCGATTGTCATCCTGCCATCATCAGTGCAACATGGACCCACACGGGAAAATCAAATTCTGTTGACAGCAGATCATGCAGCAGTTTATTGCTTCTAATTTGTATATTTATTTTTGTTCTCTTGTGTAATAAAAATTAACTGATTATCAGGATTATTAGACGAATCAACCACGTTATGGAAAATGACAAACAGGAAGACACACAGGATGAAAAGGTGCATCTTATAGAACAATTTGGGGGTCAGATTAGTTAAAACACCAGGGCTTGCTTTAACTGATTCAATCAGCTGAGGTGTGAAAGCAGTATTTGGGAAATTATGAAGAAAAAGTAATAATTAATAACTTATTATTCTTAACTTACTTAAAAAGGCTTCAATGACCCTTTATACTGTTGAGAATTTGTCTGGGATTTGCCGTTGCAGTTTTGTAGAGTTTCCCCCATTACATAGCCTGTCTGTTCCTGAGCTCAGTGCTTCACACCTGGTTGAAAATGGATCTTAGCCTGTTTAGAGGTAACTGGTTTGTTTGTGTCTGGCTGAGGTTTTTTTCCCACAATTCTGAGTGAGTTTGCATGTTGCACGCTGCATTGGACAAATAATTCTCAGCTGGATATAACTGACATCTTCCAGCCGTATTTTTGTCTTTAAGTAGCACACATTCAAAATAATGAGCATCTCAGCTTGACAAAGCGCCCAGCATCCTTTGCCGTTTTGTATCTTATTTATGATGTTTACTCCCACGCACACGTCCTGACACTGAGAGGGAAAATGAGCCCTGATAGATACTTTGTACTGCCTTGATCCACACAGACATACGTTTGAATACAGTATCACACCGGGAATCTGCTTGAAGCCGCTAACTAATGTCATTTCTGAAAAAGTAGTGCAACAAATTTAAGTGAAATAATCAGTAAAGGTCTTCCGTGTTTTCACACAGGTTGTATTTCATAGCCTTGTTAATGGATGTTTAGCTTTTGTATTGATTTTCTGTAACCTTCTCCTTCACTTCACCTCTTCTGCTTTTTGCAACACGCTTTTCTCTCCCGCACCTGCCTCAATATGTCGCTATGTCTGTCTTTGGCTTTCTTTTTCTAGGAGCAGTACGAGTTAGTTCACAAAGCAATCGCTCAACTCTTCCAGAAACAACTGCAGCAACTTGAGAGCCCCACCAACACACAGATACACGATGGCATGGTATGACGCACGCACACACACACACACACACACACACACACATTGTGCATGATGTCTGGTGTTAAAGAAAGACAGGATGTCGCTGAGTAACACACTCAGAGTGGGAAAAAACACAAATAATTAGTCACAGGGGAGGGAGAGGGAAGGAGGAATAGGGGAGAGGGAAGAGAGGCTTCCAGAAAACTTTGCTCTTTACACAGAGTTTGTGCCAAAAAGAGAGTGATCTCTCCTCTACAGGGTAGTCTCAGGGGACTTCATACTGTTAAACCTATTTAAAGGAGCTAGAAAAACCTTTGCTCTGTCGGTCATCACTGCTCTTATTCTAATTTACTTCACAATGTCCTCCGTTGCCCTAAAAACATACAACTACTAACACACCATACACAAAGTGTCCTCAATTGTCCCTGCTCCGCCTCCCATTGCACTCAAAGTACAACCAAACCAAAATATTTACTCATATGGCAAAAACGAATAAATATTAATAGATATTTATCATTTATGTTTAACTAATACACAGTGTATTCATATGTAGAAAATCATAGAAGGAGGGGCTTCCTTTAATTTAATGTGCAGTGCTCTGGGCTTATAAATTGATTGGCTGAAACCACTGTACAGGTGAGATGCTGATGTAAAATGAACCCACAGTTGGTCACTGATTCACCGCTGCCATCCACCATCATTACTAGTCCCCAACTCTGTGATGTAGATACGTGAAGAGAAAAGACAGAGGGATCAATGAGACAGTGTGCAAGACTGACGAACCCAAAGAGGACACAGAGGAGCGTTGGCAGCAACCCAGGAGTCAACTTCCTGCTTAGGAAGCTCGGATGACATCACCCCTCTCCCATAATGCACTTTGAGTCTGAGAATAGACACACATCCGTTGGGAAAGGGAGACCCTTGCAAGATAGTCACATGAACACACGCGACTATGTTTGCATCAGAAAAGACTCAGCTGACGCACCTTGTAGACAGCCCACTGTGCTGGACTCTACACTTTCAGAAAGTATGCTACTTGTTTTGAAGTCGGTGCTATTAATCATTTGTTAAGAGTGGGTGTGCGCAGGTGTGGCGGATAAAGAGAGACAACAACTCAACAGCACAACTTTCTTGCCACTGATTGTAACCGTTATGGTTTTTTGAAAATCTTTATTCTGAGACAGCTTTATATTTTAGAAAACGTACATCAGGACAAAACATTTTATTTCCTCCACCGTCAACAGATTTTTCTCAAAATAAATAACTTCACATCCTGGGAGAGGTAAAGTGTGTACACAAGAGCAATAAAAAGAACAACAGGGGAGACTTAGAAGAAAATCAAATAATCACTGAGGTTGACTGAGTTGACTAAAATATTACATTGTTCATTCAAAACCTCCTTAAAATCTGTCCATAAGGGCCTTAATGTTTGTTTAATGAGTACATTTCTCTGAGGAAAAAAGACCATTATTTTGATCCTGGATTTAAATTCTTTTATTAGGCTTTACCTCTGGATTATATAACCACTTCATTATTTTACAGTTACAAGTCCACACAAACACACACATGCACACGGTCAGCAAAACATTATCAGTGTGCTATACTGACTCAGTCCATACACACATTGACTCATGTCCAGTCAGCCATTGTTAGTGACCAAAACACCCACATAGGTGTTCTCAATGGCAGTGCGAACAATAAGCCTACACATACACACATCCCACACACGTTTCTCTGCTCACACGCAGACGCCGTTGTTTGCAGGAAGTATTCCTACCAACATACTCGGGCGTACGTATACAGCCAAATGAGACGTAATCAGATACTTTCCTTACTTTATGAACACTGAATGTGCCTGAGCTGGTTCCTCAGCAGACTTCAGCGCACACACACACATACACAAAGAGCTGAAGTGGCCTGATTTGCCCCTCTGTCTTGAGATTATGACGACTGAAGCTGTCCCGTCATCTTCTCGTTATCAGGGTAGAGAGAGAGTCAAATTAATGAGTCACAGGGGAAGACAGGAGAGGAGGAGGAAGACGAGAGTTGAGAGGAAGAGAGAAAACATTAGTCAGGAGGAGGAGAGCTTCTTTCAGAAACTATTTTGATCCTTCAGTGAAGCAATTTTCTTGAAACTCTACCTTTAATACAGAAACGTGTAGAAGAGAAGAGAGAGTTATTAAGTCATAGAAACTACTGGTACATTATGGCCTGAAACTGGCTTTTGGCTAATGCAGTGAGGCTATCAATCAATCAATCAATCAATTCACCTTTATTGATCCCCCAAGGGGGGAAATTCCATTTTTACAGTGGTGGGGAAAGTGGGGGGAGAAAAAAAACAAGAGGAGAGAGAGGGGAGGAGAAAAAAACGTGCGACACCAGACTGTACTCATGTGGAGTGCAGTGTGGGACCGGTAAAAAAACCTCAGCACATATTTTTGCACATCACATGACAATAACAACATGGCAACAGGGGATGGGAAAAGGGGAGTGGAGAATTCCAGCACCGCAGGAGGCTACCTATAGGTGATAAAAAATTATTTTAACAAGTCAGACTTGATTTTATTTGGTGTATACCGATTGTTTTATACATTTCATTACTTAAGGGAGTGCTGAGCAGGAGAGCCTGACTAGTTCTGATTACAATATATACTTGTTACATAAACTCATAAAAGTTAGAACATTCAAATATTAAACATTATTTCCTTTTTAGACCCTCAAATGTGCACATATATAATTGTGGCCTAGATATGTACTGAGTAGGACATTTCACAGTCACCTAAACTCGTCATTGCTCTCTGGGGGAGAAGTTATAGAATGGAGACACTGATTCCAAACTACCGCAAACATACATATATATACATTAAATGCAATTTCTTTTTATTGCTGTGCTGAGAAGTGTAGCAGCCCAGGGCTCTTATGTATGAAAATGTGACTCACATATTAAACATATTAATGAAGTGTTTGTATGTTTATGTTTGTGTGTGTGCAAACTTTGTCTAGGATGAAAGCAGTCCAGAGAAAGCAGGCCAGCAGGCAGATGATGAGAGATGGGACACACCGCCTCCAAAGCCTCCCCGCATACGCAGGTAAGACTTTTTTTTCCAGACTCTTCTAAAGTTTTCTCATCCGCTTTCTTAAAGTTCACCAAACACTTGCCACTTTCAAAACGGGTGCCGATGAAGAATAAAAAAAAAACCCACACTCATCCTCCACACGGATGAATGAACAGGCTCACACAGAAGTGAGCAGTAGGTGTGAAGTGGCACGTCACTGAACACAGTGGGTGTTATGTTTTGTAGGAGGAACGCAACAACAACAAAAAAAAAAGGAGAAGAAAAATCACAGCACAACAGTTTGTGTGGAGAACACAATGAAAACATATTAAACTGACCAAACAGAAGCAGCAGGCGTTGTTTTCACCTCAAACGAAGCAGAGCTTTCAGACGCATTACTTTGCCGTCAGCCCACAGATACACCCGGCCTCCACTTTGCTGAAGTTAACTTCTGCTTGGCTGTTGACAACTGTTGTGGCCTGAGGAGGAGCTGTATTTATAGATCATTTTGCAACACTAAAAAATAATCTGCAACACTACACAGTGTTGCATGTACCACAACCCGAGGGCCAGTTGAAGTAGAACTGCTATCTTTTTTATCTTTGTTCTTTGTGAACAAATGAACGCCTTTTCTCACTTGCAGGCATATGTTTTCAAACACACACGCACTATGTCTCTCATATGCATAAATACACATAGATGCCCCTTTTCTTTTTCTATAAAACTCCTCCTTCGGCAAATTTTCTGCATTTTCGTTTTGTTCCCGTTCTTCTCTCTGCTCCCTTTTCTCCCTCTCATTTTTAATTTTGCTGTATGTGCCCAGCAGGGGTTGTGCTCCACTTTCTCTCAGCCAGTTCATCTCCAGCCGCTCTTTCCCCCCTCTTATGATTTATCCACAGAAAGCGCGACCCTTTTCTCCCGTTAATGCAGCGATGCATACATCTTTTTAAACAAGCCTGGTGCAAGCACACATCAAAGTGCTGCTGCTTTAATGTCACAGAGGACGTCTTGTTGCCAGGAGACTGTTTCACTTAATTACCTGTTGCTAGAAGTCTAAAACTGTCCAGTTTGACAGCATTTTTTGTGTTTCCACGAGAGAATCATTTGCTCACTGCTTCTCCACATGTGATTTCATTTATAGATTTTCATATTCTAAACTGGATCGATCATCATTTGAATTTGATGGCCCATTTAAACTAAAGGAGGAATGAATTATTTGAGCCAACGTGACCTTTATTGTGCTCTCTTACTGCTAAAATTATCGTTCACTTTGTGTGTTAAATTTGTCTTCTGCACCAGCCGGTTTGATGGGAAAGCAAACATTTTTGGGATGTCACTGCAAGCGATCTGTTTACTGAAAAGTTTCTTTCCTGCTCTAAGTAAAACACACAAATGTGAACTTTCTACCTAAATAGGAAGCTTCCCTGGAAGTGCATCAGAGCCAGACTGTCAGGAATAACATGGGTCTCTCTCTCTCTACTTGTCTGACTTAGAAAACTGTGTCTCAGCATGTGTCATCCCTCGGTTTCCTAAAGAAATAATGTCAAGGCCCAGTTTAAGCCTGAGGTTATTCTAGTGACAGTAAGTGCTATTTTTACCAGCATAGTCCACATTCTGCCAGCCACACTCCCTCTGGGTCACTCTGGTAGCGTCTAAGTGTGTTAAGTGTTTTCGGGGGAAATTTCTGTCGCGTGCGTTTGAAAAAGAATCAGACTGCAGCAAAACCAATGAAGCAGGTCACAGATAACTGAGTCATGGCTTTTATATACATACACACACACACACATGTTCACAGCCACACCCTGAAGAGTCATATCCTCTACATGGTCTGCAGTTAGGGGGAATCCAACTCCCATAGCAAACACACGCACGAGTAGAAAACAAGTGGTTGTTAAGAATATGAAGGTGTCTTTGTCCACAGCACAAGTTTGTGCAAATCCATACAGATCTAGCAAAGCCAAGGTTCAAGGTTCATTTTATTCATGCATAAAATCATGGACGTTACAGTGCAGTGCTCCCATCTTAATCCACTAACACTTATTACACAACACAGGTGATAAATACTCATACAGTAAAACCTCACTTTAAAATAATTCTATAATGAAAACATGGTTTAAGTATTTGAAAAAGGAAGAGTAAAAGAACCATTCAGACAAAGTTAGAGTTTTAGTCGTCCTCACAGTTTTTTGTCAATCTAACCCTGAAGTATAGCTATTGATGTGGGGTTATTAAGGAAAAATGACCTCGTGAATTAATATGTATGATTCTGTGCTGAAGAGATTATGCTCTTCAGTAAAGTCACCTAAAGCCTTTTAGCTGCAGGGTTTTTACAAGGCCTTGAAAGTTTTGGAAATGCTTAATCTAAACCGTTTTTCATGGTTGTGAATATGCTTGAATTGGAATATACACCTCGGTGTTTTGCCCTCACAATCACTCACACATGTAAACCAATATGTGAAATGAAACAATCCCACGGGCATATCTTTTTGCTGCGCTTGCTCGCTCAAGTTTATTATTCTTATCATTTGCAGACAGTCAAATTGATAATTGTCTAATCCTGCATGCTTCAACACACATTTGCTTAATCAGCGATCTAAATCTGTTCGGCTTGAGCATGTGTTTCCCTTCTGTTCTTGGTCGTCTCTATGAATCTGTCCTTGGCACAACCTGAAACCAGGAAGTGTCTCGCTAAGCCTCATCCCCTTGTAGCGCACCCCGTCACCGTGAGCCAACACTCTGATTAAAAATGCAGCATCCTCCCTCTGGAGTACATATGTGCGGAGGGCAGTTATGTGTGTGTGTGTGTTTGTGCATTTATGAGAGTGGGGGTGGTATAAGTGCATAAAATTCAAGTTCTTCTGAGGGAGTGCGTACAAGCGTGTTTGTGTGTAGGTTGTGCATGCATGTGTACATGTGTTCATAATGTTTATAAGGTGACGGTTAGCTCCTAACTGTGTCACCATCATGGTTAAACACTGTGGATGGTTGCACTGTTTGTATGCTTCAGGGCAAAAGTGGAAGAAGTTGTGAGTGCACGGATAGTTGTGTATGAAGCTGTTGATGTTTATGATTTTCAAAATAGTGCAGATGTATTGGCAAACACTTCACTTACCTATTTATCTTTTATAAGCATTAAATTGATGGTTTTTAACTCAATAAAATATAGTTATAAACATAGATAAGGGCATTTTTAAGTGTTTATCAATGTACATTACTCGATAACTTTCTATGGAGACATAATTAATAATCAAAACTGTGTTTTACTACATTGTTCATTTAATTTCCTGTTTATACACCTGCTTCCACTTATAGGACATGTTATAGTGTTGACAGATACATTAATAAACACTCATATCTGCTTATAACCACATTATGATGTGTTAAAACCCATTTAATAAATGTTTTGCTGCCTATAAACGCTAAATAGGGGGACAAACCTTCTGTGAGTTGTCCCCTATGAAGAAGCAATGAATATGAACATGTTAAAGCTCTAAGACAGATGTGAGAAGAGCATTGGTTTATTTTATAGTGTCTGTCTGTCTGTTAAAAGTTGAGGGATATCAGTTTGAAAACACCACCCATGACGTGGACAGCTTGTCTGAGGTAAAATAGTGTTTTGGTGACAGCTGCACTCACACCATTAAACTCAATAAAGGAAAAGTATCCATAAAACAAGGCAGACTATGAACAACTAGTATTTGGTACACTGGTTGTGTTGCAGGATAGGAGATGTTTGTGGAAAAGAGAGATTTTATAGATTAGCAGCACAAGATGCACTGTGTTAGTGAAAGCTAAGCACTACTACTACTACTACTTTTCACTCATTCACTTGAGGTAAACCCTCATAATATTTTAATACATGCTTTCATTTTTAATGGATGTTCTCGGATGTAGTTTGTGCCTTTAACCTCAATTTCCTTCATTCTTGTTCTCTGCTTATTTGTTCTGCTGTGACTTATTAGTGTTTGCTCCTGTAATAGCTCAGCCTCCCCTCGGGGCTCATTTAAGTTTCATCTTATCTTATCTTAGAGGGACACGGGGCATGAATAAACTCTGTGGCATCTGAATGATTCATATCCCCATGGAAACAATCAAACCCAGTGGGAATCATCTGTGTTATTCATAAAAATATCTTATGCTTGCTCAGGCAATGAAGACGATATAGAAGATGAAATGCTCATGTGTAATTTATGTTTTCAATTTTAAAAAAAAACAAAAAACTCCAAAAGCAATAGTGGTGATATTTAAATGATATTTAACCTGTAGACCAGAAATCAATCATGATGTCTGACCTCCTTAAAATCAGAATATCAGAATAGAGAGTCATAGATAAACAAAATGCACACGGCAGGTGGCAGCCTCCATCAGAGAAGAGTGTCAGCTAATGGCAGCCATACAGCTCTATGAGGAAGCTTTTTACAGCATGACTGCAACCAGGTTGCTCAAGAAAAGGAAATCCCCTATGCTTCGAACTCGCAACTTCCGTGTCTGACTTTCTGTCTGTCTGTCTTCTATCAGTGCACACACACACACACACACACACACACACACAGCATCATGTGGAGGCCTATGTTAGCTCTTGCTTCTGTCATGTGCTCTTCATATAGCACCCCACCACATCCTTTCACAGCTTGTTTGTCTGTGTATATATTTTCATGCATATGTAAAAGTGTCTTCTGTGGAGTGGAACATTATCTTAATGCTTAACTTTCCATTGTTACGTAGCTAGCTGCGTCATGACCTCAGTATGTAAATTACACAACTACACTGCGTTTATCTATAGGTGTGTTTTTTAGTAGTTTCTGAGCACAGTAGCAAAACACTCACTTGCTACTAAGTACATTAGAAATCACTCTTCATGCACTACTGTAGATGTGGCACTGCACTAACACAAACATTCACTTTTGTAGAAAAGATAATTAACCCTTGTATGGTGTTCGGGTCTGTGGGACCCGTTTTCATTTTTTTCTCAAGGGCAAAATGATACGATTAATTATTTTTTCAAACTCAGACTCATTGGCCTTGGCTCATATTGATGAGTCTGAGTTTGAAAAAATGATTAATCGTATAATATTTCTTTTGATAAAGAACATGAAAACTGATGAAATCGGGTCCACAAACCAAAACACCATACAAGGGTTAAATGTGTCTTTTAAATCTTTGCTGTGGACCAACAGTGCCCTGAGTGTGCTGCCGCTCTAGAAACATTAAATACAAGTACAATACATTAAGGTCTGTAGAGGGGATTCAAGAGATTGTTTTGAGTTTGCTTCACCTCAACAGATCATGCCCACATTACATTAAACCCACAAAACATGGACAAGAGCTCTCTGACAGTGGATTTGTCTCAGATGTACTGTGACCACACTGTTTGATAGTTTTTAAATTCTGCCACCTAGTGGAAGGTTAGCACAACATTTCATCATGTTAGCCATAATTCCTTTCTACAGATAGAATAATTTAAACATGGATGTCCAAATGTCTGGAAGTTGTCTGACCACTATGATGAAATTCTTGCCATTTCATCATTTTCATTTCATTATTGCTCTGAACACACTCTTTCTTTTTATCTAAAGCAAATACGTCAGGTTTAAGTACTTTAACATTCAGACAACTTGTGTGATAGCGTAAAAGAAAAATACAGTCTTTATCCCTGCAGATGTACACTTCTGCCTCCGAGGTGTTCTAATTACAGTGTCTCTGGTTCATCTTGGGCTATGTGGGATGGAGATGTCTTATTAAAGAACATCAAAAATCTCTGTGTTTAACTGCCTGGTTTCAGCTCTTTTTTGCGCTCTCTTTCTGTCTAGTTCCCAGGCAGAAGGTGATGTGAAGGAGGAGATACTCCAACCCCCAGAGCCTCACCCTGTACCACCCATCCTGACCCCGTCTCCCCCCTCAGCCTTCCCCACCGTCACCAATGTACGACAGGACAATGACCGATACCACCCCAAACCTGTCATACACGTCCTGGCTACCACACAGGTCAGCCTGCTTACATGCACATTTGCAGAATGATGGTTGTTGTGTTCATCTGTACTTGGTTGCGTTTTGTTGTGTAAATGTATTTTTCTTTAGCTGTGCCCCACACATCTACGTTACTTTGGGGGTTTTACTATTAAAAGTTTTTCTATGACCTATATTAAAAGTCCGGACTTACTTCTTTTATTTTTTTTGTTAATGAATTCTTTTCATTATGGATTTAAACTGCTGGTTATTTCCCCTCAAGTAAGTGTTTTGTTTAAAGAATATTTTTTTAAATGATGAAACATGTCCATCACAGTTTCCCAATGTCCAAATTTAGGTCTTTAAATTCCTTAATTTCCAGATCCTACAGATATTCAGTTTAGTACAGCAAAAAAGCCGATCCTCACTAAGAAGAAGCTAAAAGTAGAGTGGTGTGGTGTTTTTGCTTGAAAAAAGCAGTTGATTGATTAGCAAAATAATTATTTTTCCACTGATTTGAATTACTTTGCTAGTTGTTTCAGCTCTACATTGAACCCTTTCATCCTTTGGATCTACATGTGAAGACTTTTCCTGCTCATGTCTTAGAATGAAATATGATGTATTGCATGAGGCTCTTGTGCCTTCTTACATTCTTTAATAGGGAATCCTGGGAATTTCAGATGAATTTTCTGGGAATTTTACGCTTTCTATAGACCAACTTGCTCTAAATCCTGACTCTTGCTCCCTTTCAGACATGCACACATGGGAGATTTCTTCTGTTGTATAGGTGCAAAAGGTTAAATATCAATTTCTTTCATGTGCTTTTCCTTTTAGAACAAAGAAATGAATAAGCAGAGCGAGTCAGAACCCAGCCCAAACAAGCAGACGAGTCCTTCAGAGCAGAACGACCAAGAGCTACTGAGTCGAAAACAGCAAACTCAGGTCTCAAATCTGGATCTCAATGAGAACTATAACAACAAATTGTCTTCGGCGTCGACAAAATCAGAATCGGGCCAAAGCCAGACACAGACTCCCTCCTCGCCGCTCTCCCCAGCTGTTGAATGTTCCGGTGTTCCTCGGATCGAGAGGAAGCTGAGCATCGAGATTAAAAAGGTGCCGTTGCAGGAAGGACCTCGTAGTTTTGACACTTCGTCCTCCATGGGAGTAGCAGGCGGAATAGGCAGCAGTTCAACCAATAGCACAGGAATGCTGCAAAGATGCCACGCCTTCAAAGCCCGCACCAGCCAATCCCTGCTGACATCTAGCTCCTCGCTGTCGGAGGACTCAGGCACGGAGGGAGGAGCGGGCGGATGTGGGGAGAGTCATGCCGTTGGAGGCGTCCCAGCCAGACCGAACCACCTCCCCGTGAAGATTGAGAAGGGGGACACGGCGGGAGTGGAGAGAGCGGAGGTGAAGGCCGGCCACGCAGCGTGGGCTCAACCCTGCAACAGCCCGGAAAAACAACTCCCCAAAACCTCCTCCTCATCTTCCTCCTCAGACCGCGTCGCCCCATCCTCCTCCTCCTCCTCCCACCTCTCCTCCTCCTCTTCCTCCTCCTCGTCTACTCCTGTTAGGACTGCCCTGAGTTTCACTAACCCCCTGCACTCCGATAACTCGGACGAGGAGGGGGATGGAGAGATGTCCAGGAAGGAGGGTTATCGTACTAGTGTGTCCACAGCAACGACCATGGTAACCGCATCCCCTCACCATGGAGACCAGCAGCCGGTCCGCAAGGTGTTGCCTATGTCGATCGCAGGGCAGAGCTCTCCCTCTGCAGCCACAGCAAGTATGTCCATCAGCTGCTTTTATGCAATGAGTGAATCTAATCCCTTTTAACTAACTGGCTGCTTTCCTGACAGAACAAACTGTAACGGTAGTCAGATAAATAGACACATGGATAAATCAGTTGTCAGTTTGTGTCACACATCCAGAAATGATTCAAAAGTAAACACTTAACTAACTCAGCTTAACACTGAGGGTCACTTCTGAGGAGTTAAGTTCAATTATTCTTACAAAAACACAACACACAAACACTCTCAGGGAAACTACATGGCAGAGTCATTTCTGGGTCAGTCAGGAGAGCAGGACTCAGACAGACCACATGCTAATAACACATCACATCTGTCGCCACACCGACTGTGTTATACTACTACTGCTGTGTAAAGACAGGGACAGGGAGGAAAAACAGTTGACAAAGAGGAAAGGAAGAACAAGAATAACCAAACAAACAGAGAGTCAGAGGAACAGAGTGAGATATGAAGCATGGCTGTGTGACTAATTGGTTGGTTTGCGAGGAATGCTGCAAATCTTAACAGGCAAACATCTGTCAAAACAACTCTCCCCTCTCTCTTCCAGCTTGTGTGTGTGAGTGAGTGGATTTGCGAATGGGAGAAAGCATGAAAGAAATCCTGTGTTTGTGGGTTTTTGTTTGGATGCAGTTGGGTGTGTTTGTGCAAAGAACTGCGTGTGCATGTTGGAGGGTGAAGGATCAACACTGCATGATACTGAAAAACACACATTCGCCAACTCTGTGCACGTTGGGTGGAACAGAGCAGTGTCACACTGTTTGTGCATCGGTATGGCCTCACTGTCACGACTGCAACGATGAGACGTGGTTTTAATCCTGTGGGGACTGAGAATCACGCCTGCTTCTTTGTTGATTTCAAAATCATGAGATTCTGAAATCTGATTGTTTGCTGTGATTGGAGCCGACGTTTAACGGTCTGAACTGGACTTTGGCTTGGAGTGGTTTTGATCTTGAAGGAATTTAAAGCTTGATGAAATAAGACTTCACTGCATTTTTTAAATCTTTGGATTTAACTTTGGGGGCACATGATGTGAATTAATTTGCCAGTACTAGAATTTCTTCAAATAAAACCAGGAAATGTAAACCTAATAGATATCTAGTTATATGTATGGAGTCTCTTGGACCTGGAAAATATTGATAACAAGACATAGTTTGATACTTTCTATTAAGGGTAGTTTGCTGCTGTGTAGCCCAACTGATACTGGATATTAACGGCTGATACAGATATCAATATTTGGGAATTTTAAAAATCTTATAAAGTTAAATGATCCAATCATGTTTTTATTTTATTTTAAAATCAACATAAAATATCCTGATACGGATCCCTCAGGAAACAAATTTTGTAATAGTTAAATTTTTTCTAAATGACATCAAACCCATTTCTGTGCTGGAGTTTTATTGTTACTCATCAGTCAACATAAACTCTGATACAGATATATCTACAGGGAGTAAGTAATATCAACCTGGCCGACTTGTTTTCGATCTCTAATAAGTTGCATAACAATATTTAGTCTGTGACGAATAATTATTGCATTAATTGCATCCTGGTGCTTTTTAGTGTTCACCAGCGAGCTTACCTGTTACTTTAAACACCCAAAATGCTGCTCCAGGTTCAAACCCAACACACAGAACTGTGCGTGAAGAGGAAAATGTCTAGAAATATGCAAATACTACAGAGAAAGTAGCTGTTTTGATGCTGGTATAAGATGCCGCATGTTTCTGTTCAGTAATCAAACAAAACTGAAATGTTATGACAGCTATTTAAATGTCTGGCATCACACATCATGGTCTGCTGAAGTATTTCCAATATTTAAATCTAAATGCAGAAGTATTTGCCTCATAGTTCTGAAGTGGACTGTTTTTGCGTTTTGGCCTGCTTGGCTTCCTAGCACATCATTTATTTGGGCTGCGGTAGCGCTTTGTAATCGGTCCTGAAATGCT
This sequence comes from Pempheris klunzingeri, assembly GCF_042242105.1. NCBI lineage: Eukaryota > Metazoa > Chordata > Actinopteri > Acropomatiformes > Pempheridae > Pempheris > Pempheris klunzingeri. The sequence continues at coordinate 7,787,048 of NC_092033.1, forward strand.
GATGGCTGCTGTTTAATTGCAAGAATCTAATGAATGCTTGTTGATGAGTTGCACTGAGCAAATTGCTGCTTTATTGTTGTTCAAGAGAAAGCTGGTAGCTGATTTTTTTATTCTTTTTTTGTTGCATTATTAATGAATCAATCTTTATTTATATTTCACTTCCTGTATAGGTGAGTCAGTCGCAAAGTAATGACCAGAGTAATAAGCACAGTTAAAAAGTCAGAAAGCAATGCATTAAAAGTTTGAATTGAACAAGTAAAACTTTGCAGATATACAAAACTACAAGATTAAATTGCCATGATGAATAAAGTTCTCCCTCTCCTATCTCAATATATAATAAAAATACAACAATAAAAAAACAGTTAAAATGTAATCATAAGATATGCTTTAAAATCAGTGTAACTGAGGTGATAGTCAATATTCAATTATTATTAGTAGGTGTGCACATTAATAATTCCATTGGTGAAACTTTCTCTTGATTGAAACAAAAGCAGGTGAAGTCTATATATCCTCTGATGTTGGCAGCAGCTCTGACCATGAAATCTTTTTTTATTGTCTTTGTCTTTGTAGCTGGAGGCTGACATTGCATTATCAACATCACTTCAGTTAGATCAGGAACAGCAGCATCATGTGGCCCTCATCGCTTGTGGTGACATTAACCTGCTGTACCATCAACCTAATGTTTTCCTGAAGATGGTGCAGTGCTAGATTAAGTGGCATCTAACTCCAGCCCTCATTAAAAGTAATGTTTCACTAATCAAGGCTGTTTTATGGGCTTCCTGAGGGCAGTACAAAGAGCACTCTGCTTCAAATTAGTAAGTCACAATGGTTAGGACTTCTTTAGACATTGAATTAAAAATCTTTATATTAAAAGGGGTATCCATCAAGGTATCACATGTTTGGATTTCTAGCAATATCAGTTACTAGAGTTCAGTTTATTATTACATGTATTATTTCGTTGCCCCATTCATAACAATGAGGGCTGGCTCCATAACAGAAGCACCTCTGTGTTTAATGCAGTAGACTTCAACAGCACCACAAACTACATCCTTCAAAATGATCAAAACGTCGATTCAACACCTCTCTAAATCTGATAGTTTAAGCTACATGTACCTAATAAACTGGCAACTAAATGTGCAAATGTGCGTGTCCTGTATATTTAAATCACCCAATGAAATACATCTGTAACGATGTGAAAGACAGACTGGAGATCAGAAAACTAGCCATTAAAGAGGCATAACTTTAGTGTCAGTAGATGGTCTCTGCCAGCAAATGAGGCTGACATTTTCTAATTATGACATAATACTCAGAGGTAATATCTCAACCCGTCAGAGCCTCAGAGTAAATTTCAGCTGCTCCCCTTCCTTTCAATCCCCCTCCTAAGTGGGAAAAAATATAATTAAGGTGTCCGGCTTCCTTTAAAGTCCAACCAGGTTTCACTTAGAAAGAGACAGGCACATGCACGGTCAGTAATAAGGTCATTAAAACAAAATTACTACTTGAATATTGCCCTTGAATATGAACAGTGGATTAAATGTAGCTTTCTGTCAAGGAGAAGCAGGAAGTTGTCATTGTCGGGCCCCGTTAAGAGTCAGAGATAATTGAGTTAGTGTGGTGAACATTAAACTAACTGCTGAGCCTGGGCTGAACCAGTAACAGATACACTGTGGTCTGTACTGAACCAGCTGAAACTCAAAACAAGAATATTTTCCTTAATCCATCTCCCTTTGCATCGCTTCCCTCTCATATGATACTGCAGAAAGAGCTCATCATATTGAGCGATGACCCATGGGAAATATTTCTAAACAACATAGAAAAACAGTATCTAAGAGAAATAATTTAAAGAAGATAAGATCGGGAGAGTGTAAAGAAATATAATCCTGACTGTGTGGAGCACGTCACTGTTTTTTACTGGCTAATAAATCTACAGAGGAGTGTGGGGAAGCAGGGCTGTCCTGCTATTTTCACCCCATGTGAATTATTATTATTCATCTTTACACGTACATATTTCCTCTAACAGCGGTTCTGAAACTAATAGAGATAAACCGCTGTCATTTTATAGCATCGGTCTCAGCGTTGGTACAGATCTCTGTATTACAGACATTACAGACACCATGACTGATACATTTAGTCGCATGTGGTCAGACGTCTTCCACTGTGAAAACACGTCTGGGGTTCCTCACAGTCAATGAAAAGGATGATTCAAATGCAGATTGTAGCACCTTGTTACGTCTGAGTGCATCTTTTCAAATTCAAAGGGCTATTGCCAAATCATTGAATACTGACATTAACTTATGATATATTCACAATATAGTTAATGAATTAAAATAAAAAAAAACAGTACCTGTATATAATGTTTAACAATTCAGGAAATTGAACAAAGTGCAACAGCAACAACAAATGCGCAACAGCAGAAAAGATGAGCACAAATTTGCAATAGAAATAAATAAACATAATTTGGATTTGTGTGAGCGTGTCTGTGACTTACCAAAGAACAACAAATGAATAAATTAACGTTTTATTTATTCATAAAAGAAATAAACATACTAATGACATTACAGTTTAGCTGCACCTCTAAAATGAAAATAAATTCATTTTAAATAACAGGTTATTGTAAATCATGATTAATACAGTCAATACCTGTTTTTATTGTCTGTCTATGTTGTTTTAAATTTTCTGTGCATGGTGACCAAAAAGATTTAATCAGGGCTTCTTCGGAGAAGGAATCGAGGAAACACTTGTTATGAGTTTCAGCACTTGAGCTTCTCTCTGCAAAGTTTACGTTTGACTGCCGCTCTCTTGTCTCTCTTCTTGGCCAAGTGATTAACGCTGCCTCTCATTTGACCTCTGACCTTTTAACCCAGACTGCTGGGACAGCGATGACTCCCCTCCCCCCCTCCCTGCGAGAACCCCTGAGTCCTTCATACTGGCCACAGGTGCGTTTGCATTGGTCAAGATCCACAGGCGTGTTTCCAGTGCTGTGGACACCTCCAGGATACATCTCTGGTGTTTTTTATATGTCTGGTCAGGAAGGTGGACTGATCAATGAATGTGAGCAGTGGGTGATGTGTACCACTAATGCATTGTGGTGTGATTGAAACCCTCAGCAGTGGTTGTCTGCTACAGTCGGTAGCCTCTGATGGGAGCTGAAAATTGAGTTTTCAGCTCTTATTCAACAGTTTTTACCTGACCCTCTTATCCGGCACATTATAATGTACATACAGGTAGAGCACAGTCACTCTCATCCTCATTTCAAACATACAGATGGACACACATGCTGCAGGTATCAGACCTCTGATTTTAGAAGAGCGTAGCATTAAAATATTCAGCCACACCAGAGCTCACGAGATGGAAAAGGAGCTAAAACATTTTCAGTCTTTTAAAAGGATGCACATTTATTTTGTGGTTTTATTAGTTTTACAACACAAGGGGGAGCCATTGGCAGGATTTCAGACCTGCAAGGTTGTTTTTTTTTTATTTATTTCCCATCTTTGAAAGAGACTGTGATCAATCACAAGCTGTGTCCCAGTCTGTACTTCACATTCATTCACACTGGATTACTGGAAAACTGACGATGTACTGAAAACATGCCTGTATTGTATTGTATTGTTTCCTGTTGGTATAAAACAGTGAAATCTGCTGATTTCTTGGTACGCCAACTGAAAACCCGTTATTAAGTGTTATTAAATAGTGCACATGGTATACAGTGAGTGTGTAGAGTGAAGCTGAGACACAGTAATAGTTTGTTGTTTTTGTGGTGTTTTAGAAATGGATTCATACAGATGAGGAAAAGTACTAAGGGTACAGTGGCACAATAGGAAATAAGAACAGTATCTTGAGGGTTTATTGTAGTTTCTTAACCCATCTCCTCATTGCCATCGTCTTCTGTTTATGATCTAAGAGGGGTCCTAGCTCTCGCTTGTGTGCAGCGGCTCAGCCTAAATACAGGTGAGCATAAGGCCTCAGTGCAGCTTGTGCCCCAAGTGTTCACACTGTGAGGCTGAAGTATGAAGGAACATGAAGTGTGTGAAAGTGTGGGATTGTGTGTGTTTAATGCCTGTATGTATTTTTGATTTGTCATCTTGCTCTTTTGTTGTTGCACTCATTCTCTCTGTTGCTCTCTCCGTCAGACCCTCTGGAGGCGAGAACGTCGGCCTCAGCTGAATGGAGCGGTTCTCACAAAGGTACGAACACACTGTCCATTTCTGTCCTGATTATCTGCACGCTGCTCCGTGCAGAGGAGTCTCTGTACGTTTGTCGTCGTCGTCTGTGTTTCTGTTCGGTGGTTAGTCAGCAGGAAACAGGCCTTCAGTGTTTTACAAATGAACCTGCACACGATAAGATTGACAGCTTTTGTCGAAAGGGTGGCTGTAAAAGCAAGAGAGCGGGAAATAACAAGAACGAAAGGGATACAGAAAGAGAGAGAAAAGGGGGGAAAGATGAAACATATCTATGGAGAGGTGAAATGAATGTGAATGAATCTGTGTGTCTGCTTATCCGCACGCTGAGGATGTGTTAGGATGGTTACTGTCAATTTATTGCTTCAGTAATTTCAGCGTGTGCGCGCATGTGTGACAGAGACGGAACAATCAAAACTGTTTGACTTGAACTCTGCAATTGTTTTTTTTACAAGTTATGAATAGAAGTAGCTTTTATAAACAGTCATGTTTTAAAGGTTTGGAAAAGGCTTGAATTTGAATGGAGTCCTTGAAATGTGCTTGATTTTTCACCTACAGTCACTCATGTAACCCAAAAATGTTTTAATATTTAAAATGAAACAATCCCATTGTTACATTTGTCTGACGTGTGACAATACACAATGATTGCTGTGGATATAAAGGAATTCTACAGTTTTTTCCAATTGCATTCTTAGTAACAATTTAGGTGTGATAAAAGCTTGGAGAGTCTGAGAATTTTTGGATTATGTACCTTGAAAGTGCCTGAAAAATGCTTGAATTTTACCAAAAAAGTTATTATTGTTGTTATTATTATGATGCAACTCAAATTAGGCTATTTGTGCCTCAGGCCTACATGTGTTAAATCAGCCAGCCAAAGATTTTGTTGTATTAATATATAAAGCGATTTATACAAACTAGATTAAAGTTAAATTGTTAGAATAAAGCAGAAATAATAACAAGCTGGTACTAATTACAATTTTGATAAACGACTGCCCTCAGTAAAACTGATGCAGTTCAAATCTTCTCTGAAACTATTATACAACACCACTGTTTGCTGTTCAGACAATGCTTCCAGCCCATTAATCTGTGTGTGTGTTTGCCTGTGTGTAGATGTGTCAGAGTGTGTTAAGAAGACATCTCCGACTGACCCTGCATCTGCTGGCACCACAGCAACAGACAGCAAGGCAGAGCTGGGTGGGTAAGTCTGCTGTCTTTGCTCTTTCACACACATGCTGTCAGTGAGTTTCACTTTTTTCTCCGTGACTGGACGCCGTCGTTGGTGAGGTTTCCACTTGTCGACCCTCCGGAGGGGCACGGATATTATTTGCTCATGCAATGATTTTTTTTTAGTCTATGTGCACAACGCTTTGCTGACAAACATGGTTTCTTTTAATGTCATCATTTTTTTGATGTGTGGCATTGCTTTTGCTGATGGGAAACGTAGCTTTGGGCCACATGCGCAGAAACTGTTTGATGGTTTTGAGACCGGGCAAAAACTGGAGGCACCTTTTTCCTCCATGGAATAAAAATTCTGGATGTGTTTTATTCAGTTTTAAGCAAAACAAACCCAGCTAAGAACTTCTTGTCCCTCCTCTGTCAGGGTTCGGTAACCGCTGCATTCAGCCCAAAGGCCCTCGGGAACCCCCCCTGGAGTGGACATGATGGAACGGTCCGTCTGCCCGTACACCAACAGTGTCCTCCCTTTGTCAGGAGATGGACTCTACCGATCTCACCTGGCTGGTCCAAAAACCACCTTGATAGATGCTACACAGACAGCACAGTTTTACATAGAAACACCTTCTGTGTATCTCTGTGCCAACACCTTCATCAGACTGAGCTCCTCCTCCTCCTCATCCTCCTCCCCCTCCTCCCCTATCCTTTCCTCAAAGTGCCACTGTGCAAAGAACACTTACTGGTCAAGTGGCTTGTCCATTTTAGAACAAAGCCCACGTTTTCTCGCTCAGCTTGCTGATGTTAGAGGTTTTGACTTCTTTAGATGCTGACCTGGGATCAGTCTGGTTATTTTCCTGTTAATGATTAAAGGATAATTCCTGTTTTTTTTCCCCCCATGATTGTGGTGACTCGGGAGTAGATTAAGGAAGGGTTTTGTTTTTCTGTCTGAGCTGTAGACACATCATAAAAGTTTGTCCATTCTGGTGCCAAACAAAGAGGGATGCAGGAGTTAAATAAAAAGTGTTCTCCTTAAATTGACAGGAAGAACATTTTCTTTCATACCAAATGAGAAACAAAAGTGTTTTCATCATAAATCAGGAATTATCTTTAATCAGAAGAAAAGCTACTGTGGAAGCTGATTCCTGAGGTTTAACTGAACTCCCAGAAGGTGTCTGCTTCCTCCTACTGAATGAACAACAATCTTCAAAGCGAACCAAGATAATCTGTTACCCATGATGCAACCTTTTCTGTTGGGTATGTACAGGTTGCCAGGGTGCTCTCTCTCTCTCTCTCTCTCCCTCTCTCCCTCTCTCTCTCTCCCTCTCTCTGTGTGCTGGTGCTACATTACAAAGGATCAGCATAGAAACAGAAGCACTCGAGCTGACCGTCGCCAGCTTGTGTTCGCTGCAGTAACTTCAGCTCTAGTACTTCATATTTCTATGTGACCTCCCTGTTTACCAGAGTCTCAGACTGACTGAGTTTGGTCATCACATTGGTCAGTGGGAATCCTACTCTGCGGATGTTTAAGAAGATGTGCGACATTTTGGGAAATGAGCTTTGTCACTTTCCTGCCGAGAGTCTGATGAGAAGTTTCATATCACTCTCATGGAGCTGGAGCCAGACGCTGGTTAGCTTAGCATAGCTTAGCATAAAGACTGAAAACAGGAGGAAACCGCTAGACTGGCTCTGTCCATAGGTATCAAAGTCCACTTACCAGCACTTCCCAAACTCACTGAAGGGCAGGTACATCTTTCGTAGGTTCACATTAGTGCTCTACACTTCACACTTTGGTCTAAGTGTGCATGTTGTAGCATCAAAATAATGTTTTCCCAAGCCTCTCTAAAAACATTTCTTCATGACGACGTTGCATCTCATAAACCCCCTGAACCAAGTGTGTTATCGATTTTCCAAATTAGCTATTTATTCAAGATTATGTTACTCTGCTTCACTTCCATCGCCTTACCAGTTACTCTTTGTTCTCCCCTCTCCCATAACTTTTTAAATTTTTTTATTTTAGCTCTCGCTATCATTCATCAGCCTTCCTCCGCGGCGCTGTGATGGATATCGCCGGTGAGCAGTGGCCTGGCTGTTCACAAGCAAAACACATTTCTCCACTCAGGTCGCATTGTCTGTATGCCTGCCGTGTGTGTGTGTGTGTGTGTGTGCGTGTGTGTGTGTGTGTGTGTGAGAACGAGAGACGCAAGCAGACAGAGACAGAGGAACAGAAAGACCCAGCAAGGAGAAATGCACTTCTCTTGTGAACAGCCACGCTATTGCTTGCTTGATAATTGACCCACCACAGCGTTTCATGGCGCTTTCGTCTGCTGCGTGTTCCTGCTGTCACGGAACTGCATGTGTGACTGTGTGTGCGGTTGAGGAAGTGGAGGGCATCAGCGCTGTGACATTTCTCCTTTTGTTGTCTTGTAATTCATTTATTGTCAATCAATCATCAATCTGCACAAACACCGAAAGGTAAAGATGACTTGGTGGTGAACATGGACTTTGTTAAAGGAGTAATTCAGCACAGAATCCCCTTAGTAAATGATTTTTTGTTTGCTTAAACAAATTAGATACATCAGTGAGTTGTAGAGTTGTGGTTTAAACAGAACCAGGCTATCAGCTTCCCTCTTTTTCTAGTCTTTATGCTAAGCTAAGCTAACCGGCTGCTAACTGTACCTTCAGATCTACCACACGGACACGAGAGCAGCATCAATCTAACTCTTGGCAAGGAAGCAATCAAGAGTGTTTCCCAAAATGACAAACGTTTCCTTTAAATACCTGCTAATTTCGTGGCAGTAACAATCATGTCCCTGTGGTGAAATTAGAGACTGGATTTTATTCTTTGAGCAATTAAACAAAACAATCTGATAATCTTCCAGTTGTGTTTATTGCTCCCATAGAGCACAAATAGCAATCTGAAGTGGGTGATTAAAACGGTAGCTCCCACCCTTTTTTGCCTTGTGGTTATTAAAATCATTTCCAGAGTTTGAATGCATCCATGAGCTGCAAAAAGTTTAACCAAAGACTGATGTTCCCTTCTCAAGTATTTCACAGTAAAAAGCAAATATTAGTGGCAAAAAGGCAGAAATATGTCTTCAGACAACATTTAAAGCAAAATTCCCAACTGTGTGTCCAACAGTTCTCCTATTTCCAGTCTCTGCGGACTTAAAATGACCTTTAAACGTATCAGTGATGCTCAAACTCATCAGCTCTGTGACTCTGGCTCTCACTGCTGGGACCATTAGCCTGCCTTAGTCCGCCTCTCAGAGAAGACAGCCAATGACCTGTCCAACCCTCCTTAATTTGGCTTCTCTCCTCAGCTCACTTCTCTTAGTCTTCACTTGGGACTCAAATGTGCTGTTTTTTTCCTCTGCACTGTCTTGTTTTTTTTTTTTTTGCTGTTGTTGTTCCCTCTCTGTTCTCATTCTCCTCCTGTTGGTGAGGCCTTGAGATGAACGACCATGGAAGTCAGTATATATATATATGTGTGTGTTTTTTAATTTTAGCAGCCAGTTTGCTCACAATAAAGCTCAGTGTTTCGGAGTAGGAATGTTACAGATCACCTGAAACTCTTATGGGACTTGACAGATTAATATACAGTCCAGTTTCCCAAAACAAAGCCCTCCTCTACAAACAGGTCTTGTGCGGCTTCTCATCTGGCGGCCAAATTAAAGAATCATACCGAACCTGCTTCTGTGTGTGTGAGACAAAGCTCCAATAAGACAACAGCAGACAGGGACCCAGGACTACTGTTTTCTCCTGATTTTTATTGCTAATTTCTCCTTCATTAACTACCGTAACTACACAGTATATGCATTGTTTTATAAAGATAAAGAACTGTACAGGGCAGTTTAGGTATATAATATTTCAGATTTTTTTGTTATCTCTTAAATATTCTTATTAACAGAAGATGTAAGAAAGTCAGTGCATGATGATGATGATGATGATGATGATGAGTCCTCCCCTACACGATGTTTCCCTTCAAACTGTAAATTATTCTGCTGCCCTTCTGTTTTTGCTTCTGGCAATTATTTCAGGGTTTGTTTAATTTTTTATTTTTATGTTCGAATTATATGCTTAAAAAGATTGCAAATTTTCCGTTTTAATTGGTTGGCAGAGGAAAAGCATCGAGCAAAGCCCCCTTTCAGTCAGCTGCAACGGGCTTCGAATAAGATTGTAATAATATTAATGATGATAATAATAATAATAATGGTCGTTTTTTTGTAAATGGTATTTTAAAAGTTATTTTTGTATACGCGGTTGTTTGTTGCGTCACAAGTCCACTGCTCCCACCCAAACCCCCACTTCTCTCTTCTCACATACGCTCCCCGTCTTTTTTTATCTTTCAACCATTTTGATTTACACTCTTTGATTTCCCTTTTTCGTCTCTCAGCTTGCCCTCTTTTAATGTAAAACATGCAGCAGAGATGGATCTCCTGCTCCGGACAAGGAGCATCTCATTATTTTTCCCCTCTTTTGCCTCCTTCGTACTTCCCCTGCTGTTTCACCCCCTTTTATCCCCCTCCATCCCTCCCACCCTCGTCTCTGCCTTTTGAATTTTTAAAAGCCTGTCAATTTCAACACGTCCGTGGGCCAGTGGATCGGTTCACTTTAGTAATGCATCTCTAACTTCCCGGTGGTTCAAAGTAACGAAACGTGCAAGTAAACTGACTAATAGACGTGTTGAGAAAAAAAAAAGTCTTTTAAACTTTCTCATCACTTTCTTTTTTCCAGTTCTTTCTCTTTATCCACCACGTCTGCCTACCGAACCCCTTCACGTGCACACTAGCCTCGATCTCAGAAAAGAGCCCACCTGTGCCTTTAAGTGAGAGCCCGCCCTCCCCTTCTCCCCTCTCCTCCAATCACTTTTAGCGGCGTGAGCGTGAGCGATGTGATTCGCTGCTGCTTGCTCATCCCCGCCTGTGGGACTCTCAACCCCCCTCGCCCACCACCACCCCCATACCCCTCCTCACACATAAACACACACACATACACACCCAAAATGTTTGTATGTTGCAGAAATCAATCAGTAAAAATGAACATTAAGTAATGAGACAACTCTTTGTTTTTATTGCTATGAGATGATGTAATGATGATGTAATGATGAATTATATGCGCAGATTGTGTGTGTGTGTGTGTGTGTGTGTGTGTGTGTGTGTGTGTTCATATGATTTTATTTACAATATAGTGCAGTCAAGCGGTTAATACGTCACTTGACTGAAGCCACAACTTTTCTACTTTTCTGTCCTACTGGCGAACAGCTCTGCACACATAATCTGTTTATGTCAATTTTTGTGTGTGTGTGTTTATATGTGTGTTTGTGTGTGTGTGTGTGCGTGTGTGGGGGGGGGGTCACAGCAGGAAATCCTCTCACACCTGGATGATCCGCCGAGACGAATGTATGCACACACGCACAAATAATATGCCGTTTAATTAATCACAGCAGGCGGTATAATCACTGTCTTACACAGAGACCTTGAGGGTTTCACATTTGTATGCACCACACACACACACACAGGCACAGCAGGTGGGAAGACATACTGTGATTATTTGCTGTTGCTCACCTGTAGAGAGTGCTCATTTCAGAGTGATTATACAGTTCATTACAATACATTACTTTATGTGCAGAGCAGACGTGGTTACAGCAGAGAGTAGAAATACTGATTAACTTTATTTGCTGTTTAGCACAAGTGAACACACACACACACACACACACACACACACACAGGGAAATCGCATTCAGTGTTGATCGTTAGTTTGCTCTAATAGACGCATGAACTTGAAACATTGATGGAAGAATAATAAAAAAGTTAAAGTTTTTATTATTTTAGTTTTTATATTTTATAGTTTTTTATTTACTTCTACAATAGGATTCACATGAATTAAACAGGCAACACATTAGATGTACAAAGTAAATGGGAACTGGATGAGATCTGACCCCTAATAAACATAAATCAGGAGATTCCATAGAGTAAATCTAGTTTTAGCCCTGTTATCACGTCCATATGTCATTTTTCATGTCCTGTAACACATTAGGAGCTTTATATGCATCGACATGTCTGAGCATGTCTGCTTTGAATCTGTAGTGTAGCAAAAAAAAAAAAGAAGATTCAGCCAGGCAGGGGTTCATATGTCACATCTGTGATGCTTTACATATCATTTACATCATTCATCTGTTTCATTGATTCATTCTATGGACTCTAATACAAGGCTTTTTTTTTTTTAGAAAACAGACATAACATAACACTAAAAAGAATCAAGAAAAAGATGATATATCAGATAAAAACCGAGCCGTAATACTAATGAATGAATGTGAATTACAGTTTCCGCACATCATAATCACTAAGAATACTCACATTGTACTTTACTACACTATCAGTACGTTCAGCACACAGGTGTCTAACCACTCCTCCGGCACAGTTTCTAACTTTCTCCCCTTTATTTTTCTCCTTGCTGTTACGAATACACACTCTCTTTGACACACACACACACACACACACACACACACTCTCCCTATCTCCCTCTCTGTGTTGTATAAATTAAGCCAGGTTGCTATCTTAACTGGGTCACCTCAGTTTTCCCATGGAGCAGTTTAACATGTTATGTAATGGCTTATAAATATAGCCAATCAGTGTTCAGTGTATGCGAGCAGTAGCAGCAGGCTGCCATCTGAAGAAACTGAAAACTGTGTCAGCTCTGCTTTAAAGCCCAGAATATACAGTGTAATGTATTCGACCAGATTATTTTTAGGTGTATTAGTCGCATATAGTAGATGCTGGATGCATTTGACACATTTACTTTATGTCATTCTTCTCCCAGACATCAGATTTCCACTTCTTACTTGCATCATACAATAATCTCGTCACAGCGTTTATGGCCAGTTGTAACTTCGCCACTCGCCTTGTGCTAATCATGTTTAGCATTCACGGTTGGCTGTCACACGCTGACAGGCCTTGTACGGAGAGCTCTGCCAATCAGTCCGAGTGAAGAAACTGTTTTCATCTCAATAAATCAAAGAGTAAACAGCGCCATGGTGCTCCATAATGACGTGTCCTGTGTGTGATAAACTCATCCAGTCGTGAAGATTAGATGAAAGAGGGCAAGTTTATCCCTTTGATGAGGACGTTTCCATTTCAACAAGCAATCATCCATCCACCGCCATCGCCACACTTCTCTGTATGTGTTCTGTCCGCCAGCTGCGGGCACTGTGTGCTCTCTTTTAGGGTTGTGTTCAGGAGAAGAGACGCCACAGCAGATTTAACAGGTGGAAGTGGATGTGCCTTTAGATTGGACACCCTGGAGGAAACAGCAGAGCGAAGGACAAGAACTAATGTGAAGTCCACCCTGTGCTCCTTCCTGTCACGGTGTGGGGTTAATGTGCTTCAAGACCAATTTCAGCCTTAACTGAAGCACTGTAGGCTCTGTTTTTACTGCACAATGTGGATGCCGAGTCTCCAAAATCCAAAATATTGTAAGTGTAAAGCAAAATATTTAGAGTATTGTGTCACGGGATGGAAACCTCCATCAGTGCGGGGGTCTTAAAAGGCTGCCAACCAGCATTGCTTGGCTAAAACTGGCTTACATTTTGATTAATGACAGCTGGTGAAACACTAAGTACCAGTTTGTCATGAAGCTCAAAATCTTCAATTATGTTTGTGTTACAGGCTTCATCTTAAGATTGATGTTAGTGAGAAAAAATGCACTGGGGCCTGATTACATCAACTTTTATCTAATTAATCTCCATATGTCAGAAAACAATGTAAAGTGTCATTTCACAGTTACCTCATGCCCAGCGTGATGTCTTCAGACACTGTGTTTTGTTGGGCAAACAGTCCAGAAATTAAAGACATTAAATTTACAATCATATAAGACGAAGAAACAAAGCAAATCCACAATTCTGAAGGTGAAACCAGGGAAATTTTGGAATTGCTGGTAATGGATTTCTGCCAATCAATTAATGGAGTCATTTAACTTGGGCAGCTCTTGAGTATGTGCACCTGTGTACAGGTTGCCAGGACTAATTGATTGACTGATTGATTGACATCCTTTATATCCTTAAAACCTTATCCTTAAATCACAACCACAAAAACACTTTTTAGTGATGGGTTTTCCCGTTACACACAACTTTGAATGTATTTACAGTAAGGATAGCTTTGAAATGGTTTCTCTAATTGATCAGTAAATCGACAAACTTCATTACAGATGATATTTCTTCAGAGTTTTGACTGTTAGTTGCATGCAATAATAATAAATGTAACATTTGACTCATCTGTGCAGTATTGGACTAATGATTGTCCAGGCACCTTTTATGTTCTGTGCACCACTTAATTGCAGGTTTCCTGTACAAACTGTACAACTCTTTCATTTTATAAACAGATATACTGCACATATTTTCCTCATATTTTATATTGTAAATATTCTATATTTGTGTAGTTAAGGGTAGTTTAATCTGGTCTGTTTAATATTATCCACCAATATACTAAGGCTAATTCTGTGTAATGTGAAAACCTTATATAAATATGATTCTGATGCTGATTCTAATTAAGGCAGTCTGCACTGGGTTAGATTAATCAGTGATTAATGAATAACTCTTAACCAATAATCATCCTATTATTATTATTATTATTATACATTAAATGTAATATTTTTAAATAAATACACTAACAGTGGATACACAGCCGCTAAGCCCCGCCCCTGTCTTTTCCCTCTCTGCCTGTCAGTCAAGCACTAGCCCCGCCCCCTGCCTGTCAGTCAAACGCCGGCCCCGCCCCTCCCTGCCTGCTAGCACGTCGCGCAGAAACACAGCAGCAGCGGCGGCCGTTGGGGAAACAGAGTTAATAGAGAGAGAAGCATCAAGATGGCTGACTCGCTGGGCTCCGCTCACCTCACCGGAGCTGCTGCCGCTGCTACTGCGGTAAGCCCGGCGGTCGCCTCTGCCAAAAGCCCGCTCGCAAAGCCGACCGAGGCGAAGGGAGCCCCTGACAACCGCTCTCAGTCTTCCCGGGATCTCAACCCGCCGCCGCCCAAGAAGGTCCGAGTCGAGGAGAGGATCGTTAAAGCCAAGAAACTCAGCAGGGAAGGAGGAGTGGGAGGCAACGGCAGCGGCAGAGAGAAACTCCAGCAGCCCACGAAGCAGCAGAGTTATGGCAGCAGCCCGGGTCTGTGGAGCTTCAGTCCGGTCAAGACGGGCAGCAACAACCCCCCGGTGCCTGCTACCGGTGGAGCCCAACCACCGACAAACACACACAAAGTCTTCAAACAGAGCGATTTCTTCCTCCACAAAGCGCCTTCCTCCTCCAAACCCAAGAAACCGAATAAAGATAAACAGCGGGAGAGCGACAGGGAGAAGGGGAAAGGAGGCGGAGAGGAGAAAAAGAAACATAAACTGTTGGTGACCTCCGGAGCCGGGAGTAACATTAGCAGCAACAACAACAACGATATCAGAAGATTTAACAACACTTCTGCAGTGAAGAGAGAAAATGGGGAGGTCATGTTGCCACCCAAAGGTAGGCCATCATACTGTATTTTTTTCTCGTTAAATTTCACTTGAAGCTAATTCATAAAGTTTGACTTTGTGTTTTAATGAAAGTGAGCTAGAGTTCAGTCCTTTTATAGTTTCTTGGCTCGTCGTGGATTCACCCTCTCGGGATCTGAACATGTGGCCCGGAGTGTGCAGTTGTCTGCCTCCTAATTTGTCTGGACGGTCCCGTTTTCGGACTAGCTACCGCTCAAAAGGCGCCCCTGAACGTCGCACAGGAACCCGCAGACCACTCGGGGATGGTTCTTATTTAAACCTGAACGCCGCAAAGCAGGTTTACACCGAGTTGAGCGGCCGCAGAGCCCAGTTTGGCCCATGTCTCTCCGGGCCATGGCTGCCAGCTTTCGACGCCTGCTCACCCGCTCGTGAACCCTCGAGCTTCGTAGCGGCGTTCCAGGGCAGCGGTCGAGCGACCTGGTTGTTACATTGTAACCAGCTGCTCTCGTGCTGCTGCGGAATTGTGTTACGTAGTTACGTCGCATTGACAACATAGAAGCCGTTTTATTCACGTTTGACATTAAAGCAACAGAATCGAACTAAAACGTCATAAACAAGCTGCAACATCTGTCGTGTGTTTGCAACGATTGTTAGTAATTCTGTCAGACAAATGCGCACATATTTACGTTTTATTTCATGTTGAGCGCTGTATGTATTAAAACTACGCGCTGCTGTCATAACAATATGACAGCCGCCCGCCATTATAGGGCAAGTGTTGTTTTGGTAGAGCACCACGCCCCCCTCTGTAACCTCAGGCTGTATGGGAAACAGACACAGCTTGTTGTTACTCCATGTTCCACAGTTGTTCTATTCATTCCACCACTCCTCCATTTACTTGTTTTACTCCTGAAACCTCTATTATAACACTGAGCAGATCACACTCACAGCCTGCTGCAAAGCGGAGCGTGTTGTTGAATCAGAATCTCCACTTGCGTGTCATTTAGGTGGGTGGGAGGGGAAAAACACGAATATTTCACTCAAGTAAAAGAGTCAGTTGTATTCGTTATGAAGGATTGCTGTCAGTTCCCTGTAATGCTCTCTTAAGGAGCAGACAAGATGATATTTAAACATTAAAAGATACTAAATAACCATTTATTAATGGCTTATTTAATATCAAAATATCCCTAACATCAGACAATGTATTTCTAGTCAGAGAACTTCATCATGTTACTACGAATGTGTTACAGTCAAAACACATGTAAGGTCCAAACCATATGCACAGGTTATGTTAATGCTTTATATCATACATATGAGATGGTGTGCTTATCAGCATGCACGTGGCTCAGTATAATAATATAATTGTATTTTTCCATCATAGACATAATTGGCACCAGTCCACTAATACGATCACAATTATGTTCCAGGATGTCGCATTATTTTATAAGATATATTCATTTTATTTTTTCTTGAGGCGGAGTTCAGCTGACTGATTAGGTGACAATGCTGAAGCCACTATTTTTTGTTTTATCATTGTCTCATTAGAGGAGCTTTAATTTTTTTTCTTTTAAAAATCATAATGTTTTCTTTGTGTGTGTGGGTGTTTTGCCATTGTCACACCAAAGCAGTGTCTCAAAATCTTTACGTGTGCATTCGTGTGTAAATATTATGTGTGTGTGAGTGCTAAGACACCAGCGGGACTACCGAGTGGACACATGCGAGTGTGTGTGTGTGTGTGTGTGTGAGGACATGATGTCACCCTTTTCCAGTTGGGTAGTTTAAGAGGTCATGACATGCTCTGAACAGCCACTGCAGTCAGTGAGAATAACCAGGATGAGATGTGTTGTTGGCCTGTAGCCCTAACACACTATCAGAAACACAGTGCTGTAAACAGGCTGTGTTGTGAGTATTGTTTCATGGGGAGATAGAGGCTAGTGTTAGTGCTTACGCACAATCAGAACACACTAGTTGGATTTAAAAATTAAGGTGAATGTTAAATAAATAATGTATTTTATCCCAGCCATACATTTTTACTTGAGCATAATGAGACTAAAAGTTAATTAGTGTTGTTTTATTACTGGTGTAAGAGGTAAATTTTTATTTTATATAAGTTTATTTTAAAACTGTTAATGCCGTATGCTGGCATGTTAAGAATCATTTTAAAACCACTTCCGCAATGCTTTTATTAAGGTTGAACATTTTCATCTCTGGACGTCCTTGGAAAGTCTAAAAACCGCCATAGGTAACAAGAAATAATAGCACTCCCTCTTCAGTCCTACTGAGATGCTCTTGAGCAAAGCACTAAAACTCTCAGTGCTGTGGTGAGCTGTTCAATGGCCAGCAATAGGAGACTGTAATTATTATGAGTAACCTCATATCTGAAGAGGACTTATAGAACATAGAATGGAGCAGAGTGTTGCTGCCTGGAAAATGCACATTAATCCAGAGGAAAAACGTTTCAAGGATTAAGATGCTCCGGTCTGAGCTGCTCCTTTTTCATGAAGAGTGTGTCAATCTTCTTCCTTGACCCTTACACAGCTGCAGTCAACAGCTCAGTCAACATCTTAAGGTGACACTGAAAAAAAAAACCCCCCACAAAGTTTCAACCACGTTGCTCTAATGTGTGTTGAGTGGCATGCCGGCCCAGACTGCTGTTCAACAGGAGGACATTAGTTTGGGGCCCGATGCTGGAAAGAGTCCTTGAGCCAGAGAGCGAGAGCTGCCAGCTTCAGGAGTGTTGCTCTGAAGCCGATTGTGCTCTGACCTTCCTTGGAGAGAAGAATTTTCCTACAAGGATCAAAAGAGTATCACATCACGCAGTAATATTATTAGTGGTGGGTTTGCTGGTGGAGCGAGGCTGAGGGAAACTGCCAGGGAGCAGTGGCTCCTGGTTACATTTAGTATCGAAATAAGAGACATGAGTCTAACTAAGTGCTGTGGGCCTCGACAAGGAAACATTGCAGCATTAGACACGCTGATGTAGTTTGACAGAATTTGTTGTTTAAGTCAAAGGTTGCAGGCAAGTTTAATCCACACTGAGACCAAGTATTCAGCTGTATGACCTGTTGTTGACACCCAGTGCATTTACATGTAGCCTGATATTATAATTATAACCAAATGCAGTTCTCCTGAAGATGATCCTACTCACATGTAAGTTTGATTCAAATAAATCGTAACTGAATTTAAGGTTTAAGATTAAGGCAGATTCAAAATAGCATGTTTTTAGAAAAGAGAAATATGACCAGCGGTTTGTTTTTGGTAACTAGCATTACAACTAATAGGAGCTGACGTGAACCGAAATCCTCTGAAATCCAGCTATTGTCTGGTTATTCAGCATTCCAGTTTCTGTCAGCTTATAAGTTGCCCTGCATTGCTCTGGACCTCACTGACCATTAATCACATCATGTAAACCTGTGTTATTGGGGAAGTCGGGTTGTTGTGAATCTTGTAAATGTCTGAAATACAGTAATTAGGTTTTTTTGTGTGCATGTAAATGCACCATGCTGACAGAATCCCTGACTGCGTCTGGGACTCCTCGTCTGTGTGCAGCGAAGGGAAAAGGGAGAGAAAATGAAGCGTAGCCGCAATCAGCACCCAATTAAGTTACTGTCGGCTGGGTCATTTGTTCAGTCCCAGAAATTACAAGACACTTAACTCTGCGTTTTCAATCGCAGTTCAATGGAGAGACTGTATGAATCACATCGCTAAATTCGTTTGTGATCAGCTTGAATGGTGAAGCATGGATTTGCCACACCAGCAGGAGATGGCCGACCATCTGGAGTAGCAGGATTTTCCTGGAGGGCAGGTTTACCTGTTGTTTTACAGTGAGTCCAACAGCACTGGTCCATAAAGATCTCAAATACCATCCTTAGTCTGGCTGGCCAGCTCCATCTTTTCTCACCCTTTCATGCACCCGTACCTCGTTGGTCTGGGTGGCTTTTACCCACTTTCTTTCATCCCGGTGTACCACAGCACACCACAGTGACTCAGTGTACTGCAGATGTGATTTGCTTGTTAGTGTGCAGCATTTTGTTCACATGGTCCTCAAGATGTGATATTTACGGTGGTGAGCTCACTGTGTCTAATCTTTGAAGACCTGAACAGGATTTGCATTATCCTATTTAATTGGATTCAGAAGAAAATTTAATTCAAGGATGTCCAGAAATTCAAGGAAACAGTTTGTCAGTAATGAAATCAAATCCTTAGCACACAGAAATGAATAATAAATAGAAGTTATGTAAACAATGTTAAAGGATATTGAAACCTTTGTATAATTAACATAAATGTTTGGAAGTTTAATTAAATTTTTTCATTGAACATCTTCAATCAAGATTAATTAAGATCACAATATGGCCAAATGCAACCCCAAAGAGCTGCAATTTAGAGGGAAAATGTGCAAACTTCACAAATGAAGTATTGTGGTGCTAAAGAGAGGCCATGGCCTACAAATCATATTGTCAAGACATAAGAGAACATGCTTGTTCAGCACAGACTGGATGTTAGTTTTCTGAACCAGGACAAAAGCCAAAATGTGGCCTGAGCAGACCAGGAAAGGCCTGTTTTCAGCCTAGCCGAATGCCTTTTGCACTATGACGTCTAACTGAAGCAGTTGTCGATGATTTGCAGCCCTTACAGGCTGGTTAAGAGGAGTGATGGATCAGCAGTGAAAGATGGCATAAAACAATAAAGTAGGTTTTTCAAACGTTGTGAATCGCGGCAACTATGACAGGTTGTTAAGCATACAGGCATAAATGGAAACAAAGAGATGTAAGGATGGTTGGACCAGCATTTTTCGAGATTAGCTGCGGATAAACACGCAACCGAAGACACGACCCCCTCCAGGCTTACACCTGGCTTAGATAACAAAGTTGATTTTAAGGACAGCTTGTTAGCTTAGAATTTACATTTAAACAACAAACTTTCTGATTGCGCTCCCCAGCTGTAAGGAGTTGGATAGCAGTGGGTAGTGGTGTAGTTGAAGCTTGCACGCCGCCTTCATCTTGCCCTCTACCTTTCAAAGTGTTTTCTCTGCTGTGATCAACTGCACAGTGAAAACCACCTGCTGTGTTTGCCGTCAAAACCAGCTACTGCAAGAAAGTCGGACAACAAATGAGAGAAAAAACTGATAGAAAGTTTCAGTTACATGGATCCCATTTATTTCTGGTTGATCTACACCTCTAGCCCTGAGACGTTAATACTGTTTTACATTTTAGGAACTGGCTAGTTTGAGCCTGTGACTCTCACACTGTGGGCTAATCTCCTTTTTATTCTAAGGAGAAGACCCCTCCCTCAAGCTGTGATAAATCGGTGTTCTCCAGTGTATTTAAGGCCCGGTCAGCCACCTGGAATAATTTATCTTCCATCACCTCTAATTTTAAAGTTTATGAATGTTACCGTTCTGGCATGGTCTGACGTGTTTTTTTTTTAAATCTGGCATTGGATCTGAGTGAGACTTCATTTTGTTGGCAGCTTCCTGTGGAGCTAAATTGATGTTTTGAAATGTTTTATTTTTTTACCAGGCAGCTTACAGTGTCTGGTAATTTTACAGCATTTGTTTTGCAGATTCTTAAAGTGGTTTGTTAGCATTCTTGGCATTCTTCCTATTAACCACAGGGTATGAGGGGCATGACTACCTGCATGTTAAGAGGCAAAGAAAAACGACCCACTAAACCTCAAAACACCAAGCTATTTATTTAAATTCAATCATTAGAAAGAGTGTATCGATGTACTTCTAATTCTCCCTACTGCTCCTTTTAGCCTTTTTTTACTTTCAAAGCAGTTTCTCCTTTGATCGGGCAAACAGTGAGTCCAACCCCACTGTGTTCACTTTCCCACTCCCCACGTCCACAGGAGAGTGAGCACTCTGAAAACACGGCCTCCCTTTAAAGACGGATCTGACTGAGTTCAAAGAAAAAAAGTTCTTTGGAAAGAAAAAGAATGTGACAAAAAATAAAGGAGTTTTTTCTCTTTATGGGGAAATGAAAGGAAATAAAGACTCAAAGAGGAGAGGTATAAAAGATTTTAATGAAATAAAGGTTATTTTAAGAAAGTAATGTTTTCTTCGCTCAGCTGGAGGTCAGGGAGAGAGAGCTTGTTTACATCCACCCACACTTGCTTTGCCTTAAAGAAAGCACTGTTTACCACTGAGGAGGTGCGAGTAATGGTATGATATTTACATTTTAAACTGATGCTCTAATCCAGAGCGATTTGCAGTAAGTGCAACATTAGAGTGCACTGCACTTGCTAGATCTGTAATATTCCCCCAACACCAAAATGATTCTGTCAGACAGTGAAACGCCGGAAGAGGAAATAAAATGAGTCAAAAAGCAAGGGAGGATTTTAGGACTTTAAAGACCGCAGCATATTGAAGCCAGCAGAGCCTTTGACGGAAGAAATGTGAGGTATATCTTGATGAGATGTAGCCATAAGGTTATGTGTGGAGCTGCAGAGTGACTTAAAGGGAAGTGGAAGGTAATTACTGTGCTGTGGAAACATGAGAGATAAGAGTAGAGGCTCGGTGGAGAAGTGAATTTGTTGCAGCAGGGAAGGAGAAGCCAAACATTTTGTAGGTGGGAGACCAACAAGATTAAGAAAACGTGTGATGGCCAAGGTGAAGCACTTGGCAAGAGTTCAGTGAAGAGGTAAGAAAAGAAAATACTCAAAGTGAATGCAATGCAGTGTAGTGTGTGTGTGTGTGTGTGTGTGTGTGTGTGTGTGTGTGTGTGTGTGTGTGTGTGTGTGTGTGTGTGTGTGTGTGTGTGTGTGTGTGTGTGTGTGTGTGTGTGTGTGTGTGTGTGTGTGTGTGTGTGTGTGTGTGTGTGTGTGTGTGTGTGTGCGCGCGAGTTTGCAAGAGAGTAAATCTGGTCGCTAATACTAATGTGTTTTTACTATCGAGACCTGAAAACCTTCCTCTCTGCTTCCACAGAGCACTCCAACAAGGACAAGGTAAAGGAGAGAGAGAGAGAGGAGAGGGAGAAGAAGAAGGTCAAAGACAGAGAGAGAGAAAAGGAGAAGAAGAAGCACAAAGTGATCAACGAGATCAAGAGGGAGAACGGAGAAGTCAAGCAGCCAATTAAAGGTTGGTGGAAACACATATATGCAAATCAAGTGATTTATGTAGGGCTGAAGGGTTTTTTCTTTCTTTCAGTGGATTGTTTAATTCATGACATGTTAAAAAAACAGGTTACAAAATACCTATCACAATTTCCTTGAGCCTATGAAAGCTATAACCGGTCAGTATTTGACATTTTCGCTTAAATGATAAACAACAAATGCTCAGTCTTAAAAACAGCACATTGACAAAAAAACCTTGTGTACAGTAAGTATGGAGTTTTGGTCACATGACAACAGGTAGTCATAGAGGGTGGAGAGATTATGTTAAGTAAGTTGCAGCATTAGGTATATGTGAGTCCCCTATATTAGATTACAATTTATTTAAAAGTAATACATAAAAATGTTATAAGATTATAGTGGTTTAACATGATGGGAACCATATAACAGCATCGCACATCAAGGTATCACAGGCCTTAAATCACTTGATTCTGTTCCCTCAGAAAGACCTGAGAGGGTATTAAAAGGTCTTAAATTTCATTTACCAGAATTAACTGTACTGGAAGGAAGTACTGAATAAAATGATATGATAATAAATCATTGTAGGCTATATCATCCCTTCTAGTTTTGCATCATACCTTTATATTTTGGCTGGTAGGGTCATGGAACAGGTATTAAATTGCGTTTTATGTGGTATTTAAATTCTTATGTTTCACTTAAATCCTGTTGACACTCTGGTGTATACAACATACAATATTTATTTCTTAATTTGTCAGTAAAACCAAGCAGATGTGTGCATGTTTCTTGTCAATATTAACTGTTGGTGTGAGATTTAGGGCAAAGTCAATTGTCTTAGCATGTCCTGGTGGACCATGGCCAAGCTACACGCTCCACAGGCTACATGTTATGTCTGTCTTTTCTGTCACTTTCCGTTGTACACAGTTTAAAAGGAAGGTGGTGCTAGAAATTAAAATGTGTTGAGTAGAAGAGTTAGGTCTCTGAGAGACCAGATATTAGCACACACCCAACCCTGGCAGTACTCCAGCATCTGGCACCGGCCCACATTCATCAGGTGCTGTACCGTATATCATCATTATGCTTTAGCATAAAAGCATCACGGTAGGTGTTGAAAGAGCGGTGACAGTATAGTAGGGTCATCATAAAAGGCCCTGTGTAGCACACAGTGTGACAATGGTAGGAACTATTTCATTTGAGAATTTGATCTGTGGCCGTAGGCTGACCTTTGCACTGTGCTGCTCCTCACATGGAGAATATGCGAGCTGGGTTTATTTAGTCTGACCTTTGGTAGCTCGGACCGTAACAGGAGACGCAGAGAGACGAGCCAGGGCGATGTAGCCTGCCCATGTGTCTGGTGCCGCTCACTCTCCCTCTGTCACTGTCTGTCTCACTTTATCGTCCCCTCTGCTTTTCTGTCTGCCCTGGTTTTCTCTCGTCTTCACAGTCTCAACAGTGACTGAGATGGAATAAAAACAAGAACGTGGCATAGTTGATGCTGAAACAATCATACAATTAATTAGTTGATAGACAGAGCATTAATCAGCTATTTAAGGTATTTATTTAAATGAAAATAAGGAAAAAAACATTTGCTGCTACCAGCTTCACAAATGAGAAAATGAGCCTTTTCTATTTTTTTTTTTGGAAAATATCATTGTTAAAATGAATATTTTTTAAACAATATGAATCAGCTTTGGTTCTTAATTTTATTATTTCCATTATCATTATGAAAACACCTGTCGTGTTTGTCTCCTACTGTATTTTTAACAGAAATATTGTTTTATTAAAGAATTGTACAGAAGAACATACAGTATGTACAGGGATATTTTACCGCTGAACACTTTACTAATCAGTATCGTCCAGGATAATGGGAACATTTTGAAAAGTAAACTCCACTGTAATTTAGGTTAATAATATAATGATATGATAATAATAAGCCCACTTACAGCAATCCAGAGGCTGTGGTGTGTTTGCATGTCTGTGTCTTCTTCTGCATGCTGTATGAATGCGGTGGTGAGTTTCATTGTTAACCTTTAGACAGTAGTGAATTATTTCCAGAGCACTGTGATGTCATGTCCATCTCTCTCTGTGCACTTGGCTTGACCTTTTTAGACAGACATTCACACACACACACACACCACACTGACATGTATTCACGGATGCCAATTTTATTCAGATTTATTTGATTTGTTCTAAAGCTCCACTTGGTCTCGCAGCGTCTCTGTGCTGCTGGTATGCCATGACCACACTGTGACATTTGAGGGACTTAGTACGGCTTTGGCCACATACCGTAGCCAGCGGCTGCAGATGAACATTACAGATGATTAATTTAGCTCTTTCAGTCTTCATCGTTTCTGTGGAACGGACAGGCGCCGTCATAATGTAGGTTCATCTTCTCAGCAGTCTCAGAGTGTCGTATTAGCAAGAACTGTAAAAGTGAATAGAGAGAGAGGGAGAGTCAGTGTCTCTTTAGTCTGCAGGGACAGTCATCCTGCCAGAGAGCCCGGTATTTAATCATGTGTGTTTGCGATAATAGGGGCACGCTGGGATAAAAGGTGGGATATTGAATCCGAGTCCGGAGAGAAATGAGGGGGAGGCTCTCCCCACCAGAGAGTAGGTTTTCAGTAAGTGTGTAATCAGATAGTGTTAAGTTTGTAAATGTTGGGAGTGACAAAGTCAGGGAGGGAACGTCAGAAATTTAATCAGTGAGAAAGTGTTAAGTTTGCTATTGAAGAGGGCGACAGAGGAAGAGAGAGAGAGAGAGAGAGAGAGGCAGCCAGAGGAAATATTTATAGGAAATCAATAAGCAGCAAACAGCTATTCTGACAGTAAGGCTGCTTTACTACCACTGAGGCTGTTTGTGTGTGTGTGTGTGTGTGTGTGTGTGTGTGTGTGTGTGTGTTTGTTTGAGCGGGAACTTATCTGACCTTAAGCCGATCGTGACTGTCTAGCCCAGTGGCCGACTCTCACGCAGGTAAGATTGTGTGCATAAGTAAAAGAGGGAGATCCCGGTTTGTATGCACCAGGGCAGTTTTGATAATCGATTAATCACTTCTCTGACTATTAGGCCACTTCCACTCAACAAGCTTTCACGGCTAAATTACATTCATACTCTGTAATTTGGCAAGTGGAACACAAAACAAACAAAATAAAATGCATAACACATATAATAAGAGTATGTAAAACATGTGCTAAAGCCAAGCACATAAGCTCACATAAGACAGTACACATGTGCATGTTATGTGCACACATACATGAATAGTTGTGTTTAAATCTTAGTGGGCATTTCCAAGAAATAGACAGAACCATACTAACAAGAATATTGTTATTGTTGCTATCTGAAATGATCTTTTATGACCAAAGAAAAACAAGATTGATTTCCAGTATCCACACTAGAAGTTTGCCCAAGCGTGAGGCAGTGAGATTTCATCCTTGGATCTGTTCATTACATTTCATATCAGCATCACAACATCCAACAAATGTATCACTCATCACTTATTTTCTCCATATCGCCGCTGCTCTTCTGTGGATTGATGAAGATTAAGATTTGTGAATAAATGTGTGTGTGTGTGTGTGTGTACATGTGGGGAGAACTGGGGGAGGGGAGACTTGTTGGGTTAAGCTTTTGGATTAGTAGCTTGGGTATTGTACTGCAAATACCTTCTTGCTGTTGCTCTCTTTATTGCTCTCTCTCTCACACACACACACACACACACACACACACATACACATTATGTTACTCTCTCTGCTTCTTTTCATTCTGTCTCTCATTCCTGCTTTATCTGGCGTCGAACGTGTGTGGGGTACAAACCAGATTGAAGGAGTGCGTGTTGTGCGTGTGTTTGTGTGTGTGTGTGTGAATGAGATGATGGCTGATATTTGAATTGTGCTGAGGCAGCGGCAACTCTATCAAAGTGACTCACGTGTGCGCACACACACATATACAGTAAATGTATACATGTCCACTTGTTTACACAACCGCTGGCTAAGAATGAACCAGCCGACAACACATTTGCAAATAGATATGAACAGCTCCGACACACACACACACACACACTCACAGTGACAAATACATACAGTAGCACTGTGCATAAATTTGCATGTTCCACTTTGTCCTGCCTCAGGCATTCAAGAGACTGTCTACCATGTACAGTATTATCTTTGTTCAGATATGCCACTCAGAGGCTTGTTTCCTGGCTTAGACATATCTGCTTTTCTTAAGGGATTCCATTTCAGGGCTCTTCAATTTACTTTATGTATGCATCCCAGGAGATGCACACCATCTGGGAAAAAGCTATGAGTCATCTGTCTACACGTACTTAAAATAGTTAGGACACATTCTGGTTTTTAAATAGGGAATTTATCAGGTATCAGTGTGTCTTGGTGATTAAGTGAAGTTTAGCATTTTTCTGTGTTTTTGTAAACCTGTTTTGATGGATTCTGGAGCATAATAAACTCCTCATTTATAGTTTTTACTGGAAGCTTTTTCATCTCAAGAGGAGCTTATTGACTGTAAAGTACAGTGAAAAGTGTCTTCTTACAGCAGGGGAATGAAAAGGGCTGAGAATTGGTTTGTTGATCCATCACACATCAGACACCAGACTTTTTTACCAAGCTTACCTCACTTGAATGATGTGTCTCCCCACTCCCTTCAAGCCTTTTCAAAATGAGATTTTTTTCAGATTTCTGTGTTGATCTTTTAAGAATGTCCTTTCCTTTTAAAAAGTCTCTTCCTTCCCATTAATAAGATGCTTCCCTCTCTGCTCTCTCTGTCACTCTGTCCAGATGAAAAAGAGAAAGCCAAGATCAACTCAGAGGAGCTGCAAATCAAAAAGGTGAAGAAGAAAAAGAAGAAGAAACACAAAGAGGGGGAGAAGCACAAACGAGTGAAGATGTACCACCGCTCCTGCCAGACCATTTGCGCTGGCCTGCTCCTCCTCCCCTCTTCCTCACCACCCCCCACCTCTTCTTCCTCGTCCTCCGATCCCACTTGCAGCTCCCCACTTTCTCCATTTAAATCCCCTCTCCCTGTTTATGCTCCAACTAACAACAAAACCTCAAATCTCATACCTTCCTCTCCCTCTCTCGCCTCCAAATCCCTCTTTAACTCCTCTCCCGTCAACTCTCTGTCATCCTCCGTCAAGACCCCACAACCTTCCCCGACCAAACACCAGCCGCAGTGCACCTATCCTGGCATGGCGGGCCTGGAGTTTGCCCCGTACATCCACATAGAGAACCAGCCTAATGGAGGGGCCCTGGTTGCCCACGCCTACGTGTCCCAGCTCTCTTCTCTCTCAATGGGCCAGAGGCAGAGATTTGCAGAGGAGTTTGTCACCCTGGCATTCAGCGAGGACTCCTCCCTGGTACGGCTTATATATTGAACAGATTGATCTATGAATGTTGCCTTCAGTGCAGTGTGTTGCAGCAGCTGTATGAATACAATAAAATGTGTTTTCCCCCCAATATTTAAAACATCAATATTTTTTTAATTACACCACTGACCATGTTTTCCAGGCAGCTCATTACGTCATGGGAATTGTTCACGGGGAAGCAAGCTACCTGCCTGACTTCTTGGACTACTTCTCAAGCAAGTTCCCATCAGCTCCAGTCAAAATTGAAATACTGGGAAAGAAGGACATAGAAACCACCACTATGGCTAATTTCTACTCTCAGGTTAGTCAGACACAGTCACACACACATCAAGCGTTAGTTTGAAAGACAGATAAGTGGCTGGGATGGTGGTGCGACAGACGTAAACAGTGCTGCAGCTGAACTGACATATTTGAACAGTTTTTGTCTTTGGTCTTCAGTTCTGGAGCAGTAGGCACAGAGAGCACAGAGCAGATGGTGAGCTTTCAGACATGAAAAGTTAAGAAAAAGGGTCTGAAGTCTAAAATAGCAAAGACCAAGCGCTTCCAAGCCTCTTACTTTCTGCCCCTTGTGAATAATCTATCTGGCTGAATATCAGAACTGTCCATCAGCACAGGACCTGTTGATAAACGGTCATGTCAAAGCCATGGGATTTCCATTTACGTGATTCATGCACCAGGAGGTTGTCTGATGCCATTGTGGTCTGTTATGGTGAAGTCACATGATGCAGTAAGAGTAATTTGAGGTCACATGATGGAGGGCACACACTGTAAGTGGAGTGCAACAGGATAAGATGATGGAAGGGTACAGTTGCAACTGTCTACGTTGTATTTCTTTTGCCCTCATGCAGACACACACACTCTAAGATGTGGAGGCCGGTGCACTGTTGCACTGTTGCCAGCTCTGGTGTGGTGCCAGGATAAGTTTGGTTTGAGACTCTTTAGCTCTGCGTCTGTGTGGCTTGGTGTACTGTGTTTTCACAAATATTTGTGCAAAACATATTTAACAGGTTTGTGATTTATGTTATTTGTGTTTGTCATGAGTGGCTTGACTTCTGGGTCAGCACTTTGCACATGTGAACAAAGTTAAATAAAACTATTAGTACAGTACAGTTTCATTTTTCAGCACACATCTACATTTAAGGAGCACTTATGTGAAATATTCACACACATACTCACAGATAGCAGAGAGTGAGAATATGTATACAAATACATGCTCTTTGGTTTCCATCTGTAAAGATATAACCTCACATCTGCCACCATAATAACTGAACCCTTGAAGATTAATGATACAAGGAGGCTGATGAAAAGGGTACAAGAAGGGAAAGGGAAAGAAACTCAGGAGATGAATGGAGACGTGGGTGGATTGAGGGAAGGAAAGATTTAGATACAGCACAAGTCCAGAAAGAGGTTGTGGGATGCTGGTGGAAGGAAAGAGATCGATTGAAGGAAAAGACCAGATGACTGCTGTGTGTGGATGAAAATATTGCATTGTTGAGGCTTTAACCATCTGGTTGAAGCATCTGCCTCCATCTGTACAGCGTTAAACAGTTTTTGGCATTCATACTGATGTCTGATTTTTCCGACAAGATGACAACATTAACAACAACGGCGTGGTTGTGTGCAGTGTGCAGGTGGCGACTGCTCTCACTGTAGTACTTAATCTGACAAAGCAAAGTTGAAGTGAGAGCATGAAAAGAGAGCCAGAGGACAACATATTAGAGAGGTAAAAGAAGAGGAAAGCCAGCAAAAGATACAAAAGGTGAAACACAGAGAGAAACATGAAGAGGCTGATATAAGAATGGGGAAATGACAGAAAAGGTAGCAAAAAGATGAAAAAAACAAGAAGTGAAATTATAGACTGTGAGATGACTGCTGTCAGAAAGGTTAGGGTGTCAAAAAAAGAGTGCCTTTCTTCTTTTCTTTTCAAAAACACAAGTATGGGAGCAGCTGTCGGATGCCTCTCCTCAACACTACACAACCTTTTGAGGATAACTGGAAAAACAAGAAGTGTGTGTGTGTGTGTTGCTGGTGTTGTCTGTCTGGATTGTCTCCTCTGAAAAGAGCGACACAGCTAGACCTCTTCATTTAGAGTTGTCCCATGTCTATAGTTCACTAATGAAAAGCCTTTTGTTGCCTCAAACCTCCTGAGTGGCTTTGTATAGAGACACTGCCTGCTCTTTTTCAATGTGAGTGCAGACAGCACCAACTACCACAGTGTGTGTGTGTGAGAGTGTGTGTGGTACTACAGGGGGCAGAGCAGTTTATGCTCCCTATCGCGCTCCTTCTGGATATTTTTCTTATAATGAAATATTCATAATGTTATTCTGTGTGTTTGTTTCAGTTTTTGTCAGTTCGTCTTCAACAAACACATCCTTCATCTCTGCATGCTTCGGAATAGATTATATCCAGATAATGAATGAATTAAACATCTAAATTGTTCATTGTCTAAATTGAGTTTTCCCTGCAAACCTGCGTCCCGAGCTGTCCCTTTAAGAGTAGTGTCCCTTGCAGGGCTAACGTCATTGTCCACTGGTCTTGTTAATTTTTTTCCTCCCTCCTAGCTCTCAGCAGTGACCTTGAGAAGTAGACATACAGTCCACACACACATTCACACACAGATGTGAGCATGCACACTGTTATATACACAGCACAGGTGTACACACACATACAGATTAATGATTTCACTTCACATTTTTTTTCTCTACCTTTCTTTCTCTCCAGCTCTCCCTCCCTCTGTCCTTTTTTTGTCCCCTTCTCTCTGTTAGTCTGTCATTCTCCCCCTTTTATCCCTCCACTCTTTATGTTTCTGCTCTGTTATTTGGTTCCAGATGCAAATGACTGGACAGCTGCTTTTTGTAGTGTGTGTGTGTGCCTGTGTGCCTGTGTGTGACGGATGAAAAGAAGGAAATAATGTAGAAAATTGCATCAGCTTGCAATGTTTTTAGTGTTTGTGTATGTGTGGGTTTATTTTCCTGTATAGATTTGCTTAGTTCATTCTTAGTATCAAAATAATGGGCTGCTAGAGTACGAGACACAATCACCCACACACTTCTCCAGGTGTAACTTGCATATATTGAACTGATAATGAGCCGTGTGTGTGATGCTCCGAATTTGACTGCAGGAAATCAAAGTTGCTTTGCTGCTGTTGAGGCTGTGCGAGTATTTTGTATTCAGTACCCGACTGGAGGCATTTTCAGTGAGGATTATAGAAGATTACAGAACTCCATTTTCTCAGGGCAAGTGCAGCCCGACAGTCAATACATGACGTGCTTCCACAGTGGGGTAATTTGGTCTTTCCCGTCTAGTCATGGAATGTAATAATGTAGTTACGCCATTGGAAGACTAATGTAAAGCAATAGAACAACTGCAACTTTTTAATGATATATTAATCTGTGCTCATGTGTAACCTCTTATAGCTCCAAAAGAGCATTCACAACAACACCCCACATGGAAAGTAGCTAATAGCTAGCATGTTTAGGGGCATGACTGGATATAGGAATATGGTCAGTAACGCACACTGGACAAATATATGGTACATTTTATCTTAACTGTCTGTTATATTATATAATTAATCTATAAAGTCATTCCAATTCCCCTTAAAACAAAGATTCAACAGGTTTTGGTGCACTCAATCAGTCAATCAATTAAGCAATCAGTCTTTATTTATATATCACCAATTTCATAACAAACGTTATATCAAGACATTTCCCATAAAAGAGCAGGTCCAGACTAAATTCTTTTAATCAAAAGAGACCTGAGGATTCAAGAATTCAAAATTAAGGATTCAATTATCCCCACATGAGCATCAGGCGACAATGAAAACAAAACAACTCCCCTTTAATGTGGAGAAACCTCAGACAGAACCAAAGTCTTGATATTTTCCTTATCAGCTGAAAAGGAAAGCAAGAAAACATCTGGCTATAGCCAAATCTTGAAAAACAATTATCCGTCCAATGAGTTCTTGCATAAAACATTTTATTGGGTTTATATCACCTGTGGATTCTGTGAGAAAGATGTCAAAGTGAGTATTCATAAATGAGACAACCCAGATGAACAAATGGAAGAATTAACTATTTTTTATCAAGCATGGTCATGTATCATGAGGGTGAAACAAGACCAAAGCTAGCTTGCTGTCTGGAAAATCACTGCTGAATATTCAGTGCACTTAATTTGACAAAAACCGAGGGTTGTTTACATTTGTCGGTTGACAGTTCACAGTCTCCGGTGAAACATCATCACAGCCAACTTGAGCTTATCTGACTGGACCTCCAGCTGCTCCACTGTAGGCATCGTGCCCTTACAGTTTCACTCTAATATGGAGGCAGCATCGCAGCCCTCGGCCTCCAGACCGTCTCCAACACTGTGTTTACAAAACAAACCTAGACTCTGGCGTTGAATCAGTCTCACACTGCAGCATTAAAACCACACTGTGTGGTGTTAGCTTGAATTTGGGATAAAGGTGGAACGCGGCTGTTTCATTATATTATTTCAAAGTGCGTCTGTGCACTCGCGTGCCGTCGTTTGGGGGTAAGCTGTGGGAGAGATTATATAAGAAAAAGAAAAAGTGTGAGATTTTGTATGAGGCACCAGTCAGCAGCCAGAAGCTCTTTTGTGATGCAGACACTGTAATAGACTAACAGAATTAGTACTCCGCAGACTGACTGGACATAATGATTTAGAAAGAGAGACACAGAGAGGAAGAGGAAGACAGATTTACAGAGGTCAGAGAGAGGTCAGAGAGAGTATTAAGATGATGATGTAATGATGTGAACTAAGCTGGAGAGAGTAAAGGATGTGTCAACGAGGAAACAGGAAAGTAGGTGGCTTCTGTGGTTGAACTAGAGATAGAAAACAGACCAGGAAAGAGAGAGACTTGATCTAATAGACTTCCCACCGGGGACGCAAGTATTATTTAGGGGCAGACGAGAAGGAGGAGGTGGAGAGAATAACCGATAATCAGCAAGAGGAAAGCAGCGAGAGTGAGAGAATCTGTTAAATTTATACATATACTGCTTTTAGCCAAACACTGACAGCAGGGGAGAGATGACAGTGATGATAATTATATATAATGATATCGGCTTTTTAATCTTGTGAATGTGCGGACCTGGAATACCAAATGAGATGCAGCAAATGTAGATAACATTAAAGGGGGTTTTACCCTTTTGTGTCCCTAATTTTTATTGTCAACTTGTTTGTGCTTATATATCAAATCATGTTTTCGTGCAGCAGTAGCTCTCTTTTTAATTAAAGCTTATTATTAAGTTTAGATTATTTTGGTCATTTGGTTTCACACATTTAGCCATCAAGTGTGTTTCAGTGCACGTACACACAGTCGAGGAAGGACCGGAGCATCTCGAGCAGCACCACTCGGAGGAAGCCTGTCACATTTCCTGTTTCCTTCTGTTTGCCTTCACTTATTATAGACGAGCTGTGTGTGCTCGAGTGTGTGAGTGAATCACAGACTGTTTAATTTATGCGTTTATTTGAGGCGGAGGAAGTGTTTCCTAATACTCCTCCTGTGATAGCGAGAGACTGTGCTCTTTGTTGACAACGTGGGGGTTATTCTGCTGTTAAATTATGCATCGTGTAAACACACACTCTCTCTCACACAAACACACAAGGAGAAAATAGATGCTCTAAGCACGCACAATTATAAGTATGCAGGGAGATGAATGCATACACAAATACACACACACACACACACACACACACACACACACACACACACACACACTGGCAGAGAAACATTGTGGGAGCACACAAACGCTTGTAAGCATGAAGGCATTTGAGTCAAACACTTTCCTCTCAGTATCTAGGTCATTGACTCAGTGAGACTATTTAAAGTTGTGATGTGTTTGCGTGTGTGGAGTGAGTATTTCAAGCTTTTAGTCATCATCTTCTTATGAGGATATCACACAGTGTCGGGGCACAGATGCAGTGATGAAATGGAGTGAACAAACAAACACAACCACGTGGCTTAGCCTGTTCATGCATGATAAACTGATTAATTTAGTTAATTTACCGTTCATTAAGTAAACTCCAATAGGCAGTTGTTTGATGCATGTAATTAGACTAATTTGCAAGCAAGCATGTGGTGGTTCAGGTGCTCAGTTGAGCTTTTCATTGATATATATATATATATATATATATATATTTATATATATTTTTGCATTATTTTGCATGATGCTGTTCTACATCATGGACTTCCACCTACACAAAGCTAAACAGTCTTGTCTCCGTTACATTGCTTGTTAACAAGAGAGCGCAGACAAGCAGATTCTCGCCTTCTATCTAAAAAAAAAAAGAGAATAAAGAAGATCTAACTCCCAAACATGGGCTGTATTGGCCATCAAAATACAGTATCAGCCAAGTTATAGTCTCAACAAATGTTGAAATATTTTGATGTTGGCTAAACATTACAGTGACTAAAGCTGATTATGAAGACTTGTAATTAGCTGTGTCACTTCATACTGTCTGTCACTTTTCACAGTCATTGACCCCCATAATCCATTTTTTATGGCCAATCTCTACTAGTTATCCAGCCTGTATAGATAAACAAGCTACTGGGCCAGCAACATTTCCCTATTAAAGCAGCACCCTGTGGGAAACAGCTGCAGTGATCTATCATCTTGCACGATTGGCCTCCTCAGCAGCTGTGTTGGGGATTTAGTGCCTTGCTCAAGGACACATCTGGGAGCTGCAAGCAACTCCACCTTCAGTCTTTTTCCATTTCATTGTATCCATCCTGATTACTTCACCTCCCTCCTCTCATCATCTAACCTGCCATCATCTCTTCTCTTCCCTCCTAATCATCCCCCTTTTCTCCGCCTCCCTCCTTCTGTATCTTTAACGTCTTCGCCTTTTACTTAATCTTATCTGGTGTCTCCTCTTCTCCATCACCCCCTTTTTACATTCCAACAAATCCTCAGTTTTTCTTGTGTATCCATTTCTCTCCATCCATTTTTTTTTCTTTCTGCACTCTCTGTCTCTCTAACATTTATTTTTTGTCTTTCACAGCTTGTCTTCTTAAACTTTCTCTCCCTCTTCCTCTCACCACTCTCTCTCCATCTGTCTCTCTCTTCCCCTCATTCATTTCTCTCCTGTGAATCCTCGCCGCTCTCTCCTCCCTCTGGTCCGTCTCTCTTCCCCTCTCTCTCTTTATCTCTGCCTTGTTGTCAAGTGGTGACTCACTAGAGGCGAGCAGCCAAGGATCTGGTCAACACACACACACACACACACACACACACACACACAGACTAATCAGCCAAGAGTACAGCATGCAAGCCACATGCTGCACGTACTGCACACACAGGCTCACACACAAAGACACTGTTGAGGGCCAAGGGTATGGGAGACACACACACACACACACACACACACACACACACACACACACACTCTCTATGCTCTGTCAGCCAAGTGAAGAGCAGCTAACAGTCTGTTGAGTCACACCGGTGGAGCAGAAACATCAAGTGGAACGGCCAACACTCACACACACACTCTCACACACACACAGCCTGCTTTGACACCCATTAGTGATGAACAGCTTCCATGTCAGTGTCTAGCTTCGTGTTCCCCTGTCTCCCCTGTTGTATTTCAGTCAAACAATATTAAATGCATATATATGTTATACAAACATTTCTTCTTTACACTGCGATCTTTTAGTCGAGGCTGTAATGGTACATATCTAACAACATAATGTAACCTGATTTCTTTGTTTTATTTACAAACTTACGTACAAAATGTTTGGACCACTAACAATTTTTTTCACAAAATCCACTTGCAGGTGAATTCAAGATGAAATTGCAATTCAGCAATTGCCCCCTTAGAGAAATTTGAAGAAATTTAAAAAGGCAAAACTAGACCTCCATTGAATGTTATGTCATACATCTGGTTATCAGGATCACCACAAGGGGGCGCAAGACAAATCTGAAGGGTTAGTAGAATGCTAAAAATTTTTACCTGTGAATATTATCAAAATAAAAGTCAAAATATCTCCAGTAAAGTGGACGCAAGCAGACATTGCTGTGCTTTAAGGGGTCATAAGCCAGAATATGGTTGGGAAATGCTGCCCCAGAATACCAGTGAGAAACATATTAAACATGTTTGGTCACATTCACAATTCAGGACAACAGGAGGGCATTAAACCAGGACGTGGCATTTAGGCTCCATTATGACACCTTACTGGTGATTGACAGTTGGTAAATAAATAAATAAATACATACACATATATATTTATGTTGTAATATTTCTTTATTTGTGAGCTGAGGATATAATGATTTTTTTTTTCTATGTTTTCATTCACCTTGGTTTCTTTCAAGTGAATGAAAATATGTTTTTGTTATGGGCTGAGCAGAGTAACCAGTGTCACCTACCTGCTGTGCTGATGAAGTAACACTATAGTATGATAATCTAATGTCGTGTTCATCCTGTGGTTGCTGCAGGTGAAGAAGACATACAGTAACGGTACATACAGAGCCGGAGCTATGAGACAGATAAGCCTGGTGGGAGCCGTGGACGAGGAGGTCGGGGATTATTTCCCAGAATTCCTCAGCATGCTGGAGGAGTCATCCTTCCTGAAGGTGAGTCAGGACGCGATGATGAGGACGGTAATGCTAAACGGAGCAGGTGGATGGATAGTGAATGGGAAAGTGACAGATGGATTCAAACAGGCTCAGTTCAGTTTGTGTGTTTGTTCATTGTGATGGAGAAACAAATCTATAACATGAGAAATCAGCCATGTCAGGCTTAAGATACTGAGACAATATGTTTAGGTGGGATACATTTATTGCTTGTGTTGATCCTTTTATCAGATTTATTTACAATACAGAATATCACATGACTTACCCTTAAATTTATAGTTGAGTGAAAAAGTATTTTGAATGCAGCAGGTTGACATCAAAGATGTCAGTTTTGCATTGTTTGAGTGTGCGTCACGGGTTTTACAACCGTACAATACTTTGATGCATTTACATAGCTGATTATTTGGAAATGTGTCAGACTGAACAGATGGAGAGACACTGTGAGACACAAATCACCAACACAACTAATAATCTCCACGGTGGCTGGCAAAATGAGGCGCTAAGTGGCGTGTCAGAGTGATTGGATGCAGCTTCCAGCCTCAGTTCAGGAAGTCGGCTTTCTTTTTATAATGTCTGTGCGTGAACAGACCACCAAAATGCCGAGGTTTACTGCTGTCCCTGAAATTCAGGAGTGACAAGCTTCTTCTTCTGTTTGCTATTCTGTGTTGACACTTCAAATCCCCAGCATGCAGTGTGGAGGAGTGGCGTTGTATGCTGAATATCGAAAGACGCACATCCTCTGGCGCTTCCTATCTGTCAAGGGCTCTGGCTCTGATTCAGCACCCTCTCAAGCATTTCGGGTGCCTGTGACAATTTTTGCCATGGGGAACGATTTCTTGTGCACGGGATTCCTTTCCCTGGAATACATAAAATATTTGATGAATTGGTTAACAACTGAGGGATGTGCTAAAATACTGCTTTGATTATTTTCCCTCATGTTTTATTTTTCCCATCCTCTCTTGTGTGTGTGTGTCGCTCCAGCGGACTCTCCCATGGGGAACCTTCTCCAGTCTGAGGCTGATGAATCCCACAGAGAGTGACGATGGTCCTATAATGTGGGTCAGACCAGGAGAGCAGATGATACCTGTAGCTGATATACCAAAGTCCCCTTTTAAAAGAAAACGGTGAGTCCAGCAGCACGCAACACACAGACATTACCCATACTTTGGATGCTCCTGAAGCACCACAATGAGACAGAGACAGAATTAGCAGGAATTTTGGTCAATGAATGTTGTTTTTATTAGCTTTATTAGCGTCTCAGTGGTGTGTGTGTTTGTACCTTATTGAGCCAAGCTGCCTCTGTACTCTCTGCACAGCCCACGAAGGACCGATTATGAAAAAACAGTACCAAAACACACTCACGCATTTGAGGCAGCAGCCGTGGTAGCAGCATGAAGCTTTGTTATAGCCGAGCAGCGCCGGATGAGGCAATTACACCCTCTCTGTTTGTCTCTGTCCCAGTGTCATTGTTGCTCACACACAAGCTCCGTCTCACACATGATTCCTGTGAACGAGACCATGAGAGAGTGTGTGTGTATGTGTGTGTGCATACGTAGGTTTGTCTGTGTTTGTGTGTGATGTGAGCGGTATGTGGCTCACCACTCAGATGAGATCATCGTTATGTTAATAGAGTCGACATCAGACGCTACTTCACATGGCAGCCGGCCAAGCACGGGACAAACGCACACCGCACACATTCCTTCCATGCAGCAGTTATTATTCTCTTGTCTCTGCTGATTGATCACGACATCAATAGAACGATTTTTTTTTTGGATTAGATATAATTTAGGATTTTAGAGCTGAAATGATGAGTGGATAGACACACAGATAATCTACACTAACACTTGTTAATCAAGTTAAGAAATCTCTCAAGCAAATGCACCAAACAGTTCCTGGTTCAAGCATCTGAATTCTGAGGATTTTCTGCTTTTGCCCGTTTCGTGTGATTGATATTTGAATGTTTCTGGGTTTGGACTGGTTTCTGAACAAAAAAAAAGGCCACCAACAGATTTCCTCTCTCTTTGTTTCTACAGCTGAATTCAGCCTGTAAATATATACATTTTGCTACACATACACGTTACGCGTCACGTCAAGACAGTGTTTGAAGGAGATGGTTTTCAGGACAGCGTGTGCGTCAGTGTGACAGTCAGTGTGTGTCCTGTCAGAAACACTTGTGTAACAGCTGGTGCTGAAAGAATCTGTTTTTTTAGAGAAACAGATGGATGGATAGATGAATAGATAGAGAGCGAGAGGTGGTTAAACTCCTCTTCTCCTCTGTGTCCTGTCTCATCCCATCACGTCATCTTCATCAATCACCATGAGAAATTAATAAAAGACATCTACCCACCAAGGTGTGCTTCTTTCATACTTCACCCCTTTTGGGTCTCACTCTTCTCCTCCAAACTATAATTTTCCTTCCTTTCCTCCACTCCTCCCACTTCTGCCTAATTTCTCTGTCCTTGTCTTTCTTTCTTGATTTCTCTCACTGTCTGTCATCTACGCCTCTTGACCTCCCTTTCCTGCTCAAAGTTGATTTATCACAAAGTTACTGTGCTGTTATTTTCAGGAACTCTGCAAGGGTGTTTAAAGAGAGCCCATATATTAAATAAGTCATGGCAGGGAAAGAGATTTAGTTTATGTCAGTGTGTGTGTCCAAAGAAAAAGACATAAAAACAGAACTATTGTGAAGTGCAGGGAGTAGGAGAAGGACGTGATCTTATTTGCAGTGAGACCTTGTCCGCAGTTTGACCGTTTGTTGAAGGAGGAAAGGCTGCTTGTGTTCGGGGAACGTCTCTTCACAGCGTTTGGCTCCTTTTTTCTTAGTGGTTTCAGTGAAAAAGTCAAGCTGTTGTGCATTTCCGACAGCACTGAGACTCTCAGTCTGAGAATTTAGCTTGATTATAGTGGTCAGACGATGAAAATAAACCAAAATATTTCAGCTTTTAGTGAAAGAGTGGCCTGCTTCCGGAGATTTACAATAATTGCATAGTAACACAGCAGCAGCCTTGGCCGGCACCAGTTGCAAACAGGACGGAGGTCCGACGCAGAACATGTTGTTCCTGTGTAGACAAACAGATGACAGCTAACGTGAGTCCATCAAGAGCCGTGTGGCTGTCAGCAAGATGTCAAACCCCAGCCTGCTCAGCTCCAAGTAAAGCTGGAATAATTATTGGACTGACAGAAAATTAATTAGCAGCTATTTTTGAGATCAATTACTAAATTAAAAAACAGCAAAAACAATTTTTTGGTTCCAGCTTCATCAATGTGAGTTATGTTATGTAATTTTAAGTTATATCTTTTGTTTTTGGATTGTTGGTCGGGTAAAACCAGACATTTAAATTCGCCCTCCAGTCAAAAAACGTGTTTTGTT
Source organism: Pempheris klunzingeri (assembly GCF_042242105.1). Classification (NCBI taxonomy): domain Eukaryota; kingdom Metazoa; phylum Chordata; class Actinopteri; order Acropomatiformes; family Pempheridae; genus Pempheris; species Pempheris klunzingeri. The sequence continues at coordinate 7,826,260 of NC_092033.1, forward strand.
TACTGTTGCTTCCCTTGGATGTTTGAGCTTCACCAAGCAGATAAAGTATGTGCAGAGATTAACATTAGAACTGCAAATCTGAGTTGAAGACGTGATCACTCGGCTAGTTTTGAAGCCAGTCATAGTCCAGTCTGCATGTTACACAGGTTTCCTGTGGGTGAGTGTGTTGGCTCAGTGCATGAAATGTAAATGTGATGTGCACCTCTCCAGGAGTGCGTGCTGCAGCTTTAAGATGCACGTTAACAGTGTTTTGTCGTCAGAGAACGTGGTTCCCTCTTTCTCCTCGTTGTCCCTCCGTTTTACACTCCTTTTTTACTGCCTTATCCGTCTACTCCCCACCCCTCTGCTTCCTTATCCCCTGTTTCCCTCCATCATCTCCTCTCTCTCCCTGCCACCCCTCTCCCACCTCCTCTCGTTTTCTTCCTCTCTCCCTCCCACTTTATTTGCCCATAAATACACAGGAATCTGTCTTGACAGTGTGCTGCAGTACACACTTGACACACTGCAACAAGGTTGCTAGAACAACGGGACCTGACATATCGAGAGGATATTTGAGGATGGTAGATGGTAGACTTCATATATGACTCTAAATGTGCACGTTCAGCACTCCTCCCTTTACACTCTCTTCTTTTCAGTGTTTCACTTACCAGCTTTACTGGTTTTACATTCATTACTGTCAGCTTGCAGTCTGCTCAGACATGCTGAGCTCTGACTGTGTGTGTGTGTGTGTGTGTGTGTGTGTGTGTGTGTGTGTGTGTGTGTGTGTGTGTGTGTGTGTGTGTGTGTGTGTGTGTGTGTGTGTGTGTGTGTGTGTGTGTGTGTGTGTGTGTGTGCGCGTGTGCGTGTGCGTGTGCGTGTGCGTGTGCGTGTGTGCGTGTGTGTTTTTCATTTCCCCCTGCTCTCTGAACTGTTTTCCTCTGTTTCTTTCTTCCTCTTCCACCAGCTCCTGCCTCTCTCTTCTTATCTCAGAATGAATGAATGCACAATTTAGTGTTCAGCACGGGTAGTCTCGCTGCTTTCCTGTGTGTGTGTGTGTGTTGCGCTCTCGAAGGAATCTCTCACAGACTCTATGCGTGTGTGTTTATACTCTTGTTTGAATCTGACTGCAGCTCCAGTGTGAGTCACTGATCCAGTAGTGAGCTGACTGCAGTACTTCTATTGTTTGGCAACATGGCTTCATGCATACAGACCTAGGAGCTGAGGAGTAAAAGCATAAAAATGAGCCGAATGTGTTCGTATGTGAACACGTTCAAGTACTGCTGTTTATTCTATTTTATTTAGAATTAACAAGTTTATTGGAATTTTCTCATTATTATATTCCTGCTGTTTTATATTTCCATAGATGCCATATTGACCATGCTAGGGGGCTCATGTTCATGCAAAAATGGAATCACATCATTTAAACATAATTTGCACTGCAAAAAAATATATTGGTCTACAGCTAGAAAAAGCTCCATCTGCAGACAGTAAATATGGGTTTAGTGTGCTGTGAAACCTCCAGTTTGCTGGGAAGGCTTTAAAATTCACCGAATGCACCACACAGATGTTTTATAATGTCCACGCTTCTGTGTGTTCTCATCGTCGATATTAAAGCTGTTCTAGGGCTGCAGCTAAGGATGATATCCATTATTGATTAATGTACTGGTGTGTACACCTGTTGTGTTTTTCTCAGAACCCAAAGTTACATCTTCATGTTTGTATTTTTTTGTGCTACAAACAGTCCCAAATACAAACAGTTTACAATTACATAAATCAAATAAAAGCAGCAAAGTCTCACATTTAACAAAGTGGCACCAACAAATGACATTTGAGCTTGATATTTATTATTTATTTAGATAAATGTATCAAGCACTGATTAGATAATTAGCTACTGTTTCGATAATGGTTGGTAGGTCATTTTTAAAGTCAATATATTAAAAATTCTTTTTCTCTCATTTTCTAAAATGTGGGCCTTAATGGGTTTTTTTCTCACTATTTTCTGTCATTTTACAAACCAAACATTAATACCATTAACTGAGGTAAGAATCCAACACTACCTGAGTACACAGCAGGAGTATTTTGTTAAATTCACACAAACACAGGGTTTCCTCCTCTCTAACATCCTCTCTGCTCGTCATGTCAAACTGTGGTGTCTGGATTATGTCAGTGTTATCCAATATAACAACAACACCAGCAGATAAAGCCTGCCTGGTGCTTTTATTTTGCCACAGCAGACAGAAAACAAAGAAATAGAAAAAGTGAGGAAGTGAGCTGTCCACTCACCTTTAGTCATTTCCTTCTTTATTTAGACAGCAGGGAAGCAGAGACAGGAGAAATCTCTTTGCAGAACTTGTGTGTCTTTCTGCTTTTCACTACTGGTTTTCTGAGGTCGTGGTTATTTCTGTCCTGTCGCAGCTCCACCAATGAGGTGAAGAACCTGCTGCAGTCGCTGCCCAGGACCAGCGAGCCCAGAGAGTTGCTGTTTGAGGACCGGACTCGGGCCCACGCGGATCACATCGGACAGGGCTTTGAACGTCAAACCACAGCCGCCGTGGGGGTGCTGAAGGCTGTAAGGTCCGGAGACGGGTAAGCAGTGAAGCAACATATGATATGACGCTCAGTGGGTACACAGCATACTCACCAACAGACATCATGAAACGCTTCTTTATCTGTCCTCCTCTCCCTCCCTTGTTCTCAGTTCGGAGCCTCCTCGTGTAACCAAAGATGTTGTGTGTTTCCATGCTGGTGATTTCCCTCATGTAGTTCAGAGGCTGCAGCTGGACCTACACGAACCTCCGCTGTCTCAGGTTTAAATCACACACACACACACACACACACACACACACACAGGACATTAAGCAGTGCTCTCGCAGTAGATCCACTCCAGTATAGTCATCCTCCATATTTGTCAGTGTTACACTTAATCTAACACTGAGAAAGGTGTAAAGTTAGGATCATCTGATGTTGGATGCTGACACCTGGTGGATTAAAGTTGAACTGCAGTAAGTTAGAGCATTCATCTGGAGCAGATTTAACTTAAAATAAATATCGCCAATGGTGGCTGCAGCCAATCTAGAGATTGTGAAACACGTGGAGGAGTGCTGGGGTCACCACAGCACGAAAACAGAAGCTCCAGTAACATCAGGGGTGAAGAGCTTCTACTTCAAATACACCACCAATCTGTGTGTTGCACGTGTAGAAAGAAAAAGAAAATATTTGTGCTACAGGTAATTTTTTTTAATGGTCACAAACATCCATTCATTCGAAATATTGCATTTTAATCTTGTCGGTTACTGGTTAATTATTGGTTAACGAGGGTCTGCAATCAGTCAGGCAACAGAATTTAAATTAGCATCCTTAAACCTTAAAATTGTATGTATTCTCATAGTATGTATTTACTGCACTGAGCAGATGTTGGAAAGTGTCCCTCTTCATTTCCTCTATCTAAGCCCTCCTCTCTCTTCACAGTGTGTGCAGTGGGTGGATGATGCCAAACTAAACCAGCTGCGTCGCGAAGGCATCCGCTACGCTCGCATCCGCCTCTGCCATGATGACATCTATTTCATCCCACGCAATGTGGTCCACCAGTTCAAGACCGTGTCATCTGTCTGCAGCCTGGCATGGCACGTCCGCTTAAAACAATACCACCATGGAGAGGGGGGGGAGGAGGAGGAGGAGGAGGAGGTGGAGATGAAGGAAGAGGAGGAGGAGGAGCAGGTGCAGGTAGAATTGAAGGAGAAGGAAACAGTGGAGGAAAAAGAAGAGGGGAGGAGAGAAAAGAACTGTGAGAAAGGAGTGAAGGAGAGGATAAAGGAGGAGGTTGATGTAACAGAAAGCAGGACGTTGCTGGCTGTCAAAAAGGAGGAAGAGGATCATCCTCCTCCTCCTCCTCCTCCTCCTCCTCCTCCTCAGCATCCACCTCTCTTGTCTCAGCCTGCTCTCTCAGTGGACTCGAACAAGAGCAGAGACAAAGAGCAGGAGACGACGAAGGTAAAAGATGGCGGAAAACCCAAACAGCAGGTTTCACCTCCTGCAAAGGTGAAAGCAGAACCTCCAGCGCCTCCTCCCTGCAAGAATAAATCTCCTTCATCTCGCCCTTCTGCCTCTCTTCCTCCTCATCAGGACACGAAACCCAAAGCAGCATCATCAAGGCACCTTCATCACCACCAGCATAACCACCATTCGGACAGCAGAGTGACGTCTTCCAGTACAAGTTCCTCCTCTTCAGCTCCTAAATCACTCGTCTCTAAGTCTTCCTCTTCCTCAGCTGTTACTCCTTCGCGCTCCTCTTCTGCTGCTCCCAGTCCATCCTCTTCTTCATCTCCTGTTCAGTCCACATCTTCCTCTGTTTCAACGTCCACTACATCTTCCCTGGTTAGTCCCAAGCCAGCAATGGACTCGCATTTCTCCACACTCCCTCCTTCCGCTGTGTCTTCAAAGTCCCAGCTGCTGCCTTCCTCTCCTCAGTCCAACCAGCCGAAGGACAAAGACTCGCTTCGTCTGACGCCAGATGCACGGACACAGGCGCAGGCGGAGGTTCGGGCATCACCTGCTGTGGATGTACAAATTCAGACCTCTGCGAGTTCGCAAGCCAACACACGGACTCACACAGTAGGCCGACCGCCGACAGACTTGCGGACACACACACTCCAAGAGAAATGGACTCGCAGCGCAGACTTCCGGACGTCTGCGGAACCACAGATGCATCCGCCACAGGACGCCGGGAGGCCAGGACTTTACATGCAGCAATACGCACCCCAGCACCTCCCACCCCCTCACCTCCCTCACATGCTCCCCCCCTCTTTCCCCCCTCTCCTGCCACACTCCCATCTTCCTCACAGACCTCCGATCCTCCCCCCAAATCCGCTGTCCAGTCCGTCTCTCTCTGCACAGCCCCAAACTCTGAACTCGTTCCTCAGTCAGAACGCGCCGCCGCATTCGGTTCACATGAGCCAGCTTCCCCTGCACCACCCACACCAACCAAACATCACCACACAGTCTCAGCCGTACTACCAGCCTCCCCCCACCAGCACCCAGTCTCTCCCTCCTCACCTGTCTCACCATCACAAGTACGCCCCGCACGCCAAAACCTTCTTCCCCCCGCAGCACCCCCACTTCCCCTCTCACCACTTCCTCCCCCCTCAGTCTTTCCTGTCTCAGCCGCCCAACTCTTACCCGCTACAACCGCAATACCAAACCTCAGCACCAGCGCAGGTTCAGCTCCCTCACCTCCCTTACCCTCACCCACCTCCTCCCTCCTCCACACCGCCTCCCCCTCCTCCTTCTTTTCCTCCTCCTCTTCCCCCCCAACCCTCCCCTTCGGGCCCCTCCCCTCCCACGAAGCATGAAGAGGAGCAGAAACAGATTTTATAGTAGTTTTTGTACATAATGATGCCGTTTTTAAATGACTATATGTATAAGCTTTTATTTTGGTTGTGTTGTTGTAAAATGATGTAAAAAGGAAATTACGAGGACGACGGTGGAGTGTATCGGTTTTAACACAGTATCGTAGTTTATGAAGCAGAGCTGGGCTTTATTTACCCCAGACCTCTTGACTGGACTGGTTTAGATTGTACTGATGCTTTGGTTGTGCTTGGATTCAAAAATATTGAGAATTGATCGCATTTATTGGTAGTTTTGGTCAATTTTGACATAAAAAAAGAAGATATTCAGTCTTGCGGTTTGATTGAGCTCCATAGTCTAAGAAAACTGCTGTCTGTTTCTTTTTTCTTTTCTTTTTTTTTTTTTTTTTGAAGTGAGCATAACCCTCAAGTATCAGATTATTTGTGAGCCATCAGAGGTAGGAAGGAAAACAAAAAGGTTTCTGCAGATATGTCAAATATTTATATAAAAAAGGTCACAATGATCTTTTTGTGAAACATGCAGCTAATGCTACCATTCTTGTGGCTGTTTTCTAGTGTTTTCTCTGTGCCCAAGACTGTTTCTGGGATAATGATGGGTCATATTGTGATATTATACAATACACTATTGTATTAATATTGCTACAGTTCCTCAACTATATTGTATCGATACATCTTAATCAATACAGTATATCGCAGTACTTTTCCCTAATATTGTATTTTGAGCAATAATGCTCTGCAATAATCTGCTGAATTTAAACATAAATGCATTTCTCCGTTATTGATATGGTGACAGCAAGTATCAGTATTTTTTATCCTGATTTCAAGCTGTTGGTTAAAAAGCGACTGATGTCCGATTGAATAATGTTCATGAGGAGTCTTTAAATGCTATCAACAGATATCAAAGTGATTTTTTTTTTAAATCAGTTCTGTTTTTTTTATTGTCAAAGACGTTTTTAGTGCACTAAACAGGTGGAACCCCCATATCAATTACAGAGCAGTGTAGTAAGCTACAGTATCTAGCAGTACCATACCACCATAAAGAAAGTCAATTTGAAGGAACAGTTTCACATTTTTGTACGTGTTTATTTGCTTTTTTGGCAAGAGTTAGATGAGTTGAAGTTTATATAAAGCTGGAGCGCCTGGTTAGCTTAGCATAAAGACTGGAAACACTGGAATCTTGTCTTCTCCGTGAGCAGCCAAGCAACCACAAGGAGTATTTTTTATATGGATTATATGGCCATTAGTGAGCTTTAGGGAAGCTGTTGGGCAGTTTTTGCTAGCTTGGGACAGAGACAGGACAGCTGCTTCCAGTCTGTGTGCTAAACTATGCTAATCTCATATTTACTCTGCAGACGTCAGAGCTGTAACGATCTAACTCTCTGGGGAAAAAGCAAATAAGCTGTAAGGTATTCCACAAACTATTCCTTTAAAGTATTGCGATAATCTTGAACCTGTAGCCCTCAACCCCAGTGGCAGAGCTCTTACTGTAATTTAGCTGTTTTTCAGTGTCTCCTGGCTGTGTACCAGGGCCTCCTAATTTTGGAAAACGAGCACTTGCTGGTCAGCCAAGGAAGAATTTGACCCAGCCAAGGCTGCTTTCCAGACGGGCTTCAGTCTCAGGAAAAAAAACAAACATTCAGGACACATTCACGAATATATTGGTCTCCTCAAAAAAATCGAAATTGTTTTAGACTTTGTTCAGGGTAAATGAGATACTCTTCAATCCTCAACATGATATTAGTACCTATGCAGCTACATTAAGAGCTCGCCATGAGTTAACTTTAGATCTCGCAGCATCTGGATAAGAAAAACAGGATGAACAGAGCAATATCATACAGATGCAGCAGGTCAAGGCTTCCCAAATGTGACTCATCACAGCACTTACAGTAAGGAGGTACTTTGGGTCATGATTTCAGGTTCTTCCATGACGATTACATTAGTCATTCAGGCCTCAGCACGTCTATGGCACCATTTTCCTTTTTCATTTTTATGGACAATTGCTCCAAGAGAAACAGAATGTACACTGTCGAGAGTTCGGTCCCTCTACAGTGTGGCGCATCCTGTCTATTTACATGTTTTATTTATCTACCAGGGACTCGAGTGACCTCTTGTATTTTAAAAGTACAATAAATTATTGATTTTCTGTTTTAGCATGAGGAGTACAGGTTTCTCCAAATGGTAAATATCTGATTTTAGAGTTGAGCTCTTCTGTCTGAGTGCTCGTCCTACAGCTGTTGAACTTTGATGTTGAGAAAAACTCGATTTTGTCATTGATGTCTTGATTTTAGTATCAACTCACGGAGTACAGCCCACTTGCTAATGTAGTTCACAACATTTCCCCAGTGCCTGTCCTTAACTGTGAACCACTAAATGGGTCCAGAGCCACACAGAGAAGGAATTCTGTCCTTTCATGCAAATTTTTGGGGCCTCTAGTTTTAGGTTTTTACTGGAAAATGAGAGCAAAGCCTTAAATTGGTATCTAAAGCCGCTGAAAACTCTCCAAATATCTGCGGTGGAAGTTGGGATGAGTCAAACTTTGTGGCTCAGTGGGACGCTGTCCTAAAAGCAAGGTCGTGCTTTTCATGGTGAGTCCCACCACCAGCCTGGAAAATCTCGGAAAATAAGACGCAAACCTTAAACTCTCTTCAGGACTTCCTTTTCAGAGACAGAACTCTTCTCTTTGTGGCTTTGGGGAGAGCGAGGTGATAATTAAGCACTTGATGCCGTCAGTCGTAAGGCGCTCTGCAGATCTTTTTATGCTTTTGGGTTTCAGATGTTACAAAAAAAAAAAACCTGACAGGAACTTATATATTTTTTGTACAAATGTGACAAGATTATGGTTGAAAACAGAAGAAGTCTTCAGGGGCTGGTGTTGTTTTCAGAGTTATTTATCTCAAGATTTTAGGTTTTTTTTCTATTTTGTTTCTGTGATTTTTAACTGTCAGCACTGTAGTGTACATAAGAAGTTTTGTAAAGAGGAAAAAACTTGTAGTGTGGTTTCTACTTTAAATATGAGCCTAGCTAATAAAAGGTTCAATGTATGGAAAATTGATGTTTCTTGGTCTGGTGGTTAAAATCTTTATATGTATTCTCACAGTCTGGACTCTCATCAAATGTTTTGTGCACGTTGGGAAGGAAATGTTTTAGCCAGTGGTTCCATGTTGGTACCGATAATATGACCAACAAATGCAGCAATGCACCAAGGGAAGCACTAGAGAAGAAGACTGAAAGAAAGCAAACATGACTGGATTTAAAAACAGGATTTAAAACATTGTAAATATTGTTTTTCTTTTTTTTTTGCATCTGATGTGCATTGGCAAGAAACACTGAGTGTAAACATCACTTTTGTTTGTTCACAGGAAAAATCCATGTGGCAGCTTTAAACCTTCACTAACCAATCTCAGAACCCGCTGGCTGTTGTCTGACGGCAGTTTAGCCTTCCAGATTTCCAGGCCAAGACGCTGGACATTTCGGCTAATCTCTGCAAACAAATATCTGCACATGAATTCAGACAGATTAAAAAAAGAAAAGGGTCCTAAAATTGCATTTTGGCCAATGTGTTCCGTCTGTTTTGCTCTCGTGATTGGTCAATACCGCTGGGACTACGCTTCTGACACCAAAAATCTCGTCCCTTACATACAGATTCTGCATCCATATGGAGATATGAGATTATACAATAACTGATTTTGACCTTTTCACCTTTTAAACTCTGTGAACCTGATTGGAGCAGCAAAATCAAGAGATAAGCAATCCCTCTCACAAACAGTCACGTGAGCTGTTGTTAAATCACAATATTCATTATAGTTGCTTTATGGTGTTAGATTCATGTAATTCTTAATCTTTTTCACCACTTTCCTACCAACAGGTACCTCAGAACACTGAAAAGTCGTACCTCTGTGTTTGTAAGTGCTCGGGTGAAGACCAGAGAAACTATACGTCCACCTTTTGTGTAACGCACACCTGCCTTTGTTTCCCCTCTCTGTATTGCTGTTATGTAAGCCACCCACTCACTGCAGTCTGCAGCAATGAGCTCAGCAGTTTCACCAGGCGAGATGTGAGCAGACAGCTCATACACGCCACAATGCAGTAGCCCCATAATTCAGGGCTGGTGCGTGTCAGGTCAAATACAGCTCACAACAGCCTTTTTCCTCTCTTTTGGTCCTTTTGTGCACCCTCACACACTGCAGGGATGCCACAGGAGCTCAGCTGACCTTTGCAGTGTGGGAGGGAGTGAGGAGGAAGCTGGAGCAGAGACAGAGAAATGATTTTGGAGGGAATAACTGGAAAAACCTCACTGAATCACCTGAGTGTGGCACCGTGTGTACAGTCTCTGAGCATACACTACTCGCTCCGGGAGGTTAAAGTTCCCCGGTACCGATTAGGACAGAGAGGGAGAAGGATTCAGACAGTAATGAAGCGATGTAGTCATAATAATCCATTAAAGCTGGAGGTCTTTCATTAAAAACCCTGATGAAGTAAAATTACAGTAAAATGTACTTTAAATAACAAACATAAAAATACTTTGATTGCTAGATTATTAATCGATAGAATAATTTTTACTTCTTTATATTTAGTTTCCCCTCAAAGAGTCACAATTTCTGATGAAGAAATTTTTTCACTTTTCTCTAATTTTGGGAGGCTTTTTTGTGAAATATTGGATAACTTTACTTTTTTGAGACGACAACGAATGATCTACGACGTTTGAACTGCAAGAAGAGGCTCCAAATAAATAGACAATACTTTTTTTTCTTTTAAAGTCACAAGCTGAACAGGTTGGGGACCACTACTTTTATCTTTAGCAATGTGTTGTTGTCGTTTTTTTATAGCGTTTATTATGATTTAATGTAAAATCTTAATCTGCAAAGTAAAAAGTTACTATAAATGTAGTGCAGTTGAAGTATTTAACTTACATACGCAAGTAAATTACAAATATCTCAAGATTGTACTTTTACTTTTTACAAGAATAGCAGCTTTGTTTGGGAATGACATACATGGAATACCTACAAGCTTAACCAGCTCTTCCAGAGGTTTCTTCCATGTTGTTAAAGGGTTTTGTGGGGGGAGTTCTTCTTTATCTGATGCGAAGGTCTGAGCATAGATGGTGTCGTATGCTGTGCAGGATGCTGTAAAATCCCCTTGAGCCTCTTTAAACACAAAACCTTTCTCTCCTTTCTACTCCTCCTGCAGCACAACCAAATTACCCAGCTCAGCCTGTGTCGGTCGCTCCCGTCTCTGCTCACACGGTAAAATCACCTCAGTCCCTCTGATGACAGCCAACACTAAAGGTGAGCTGTCCGACTTGAGCTGTTTCCACTTTGGAAACTGGCTTCAGGCTACATGCTGTCCACGCCTCCTGGACGCACGTCCAGTATTGTGCTTTCATAAATCATTTCTGTCTTAACCTTCAGCTCCTCTGGTGGATTTTTTTTCCCCCTGCATCAGGTGACAGCTAAAAGACGGCAAACTGGAAACACTGATCTCATACAGTTAAAACACCTGAACACTTCATAAAAACACCACAGTATTACAGGACTGACGTAGACAGAAAAGACAAAGACTTCACTTTCCTTCCTTAAAAGGGCAGACACACACACACACACACACACACACTGCTGCTGCTGCTGGCTCTGTGGTTGCCTCACAGTTCATTTCAGGCCACGTCCCAGCAGGATTTTCGCCTCAACCACAACACTTTGTTTTGCACAGTCTGCAACTAATGTGATCCTTCTGAGCACGGAAACACTCACATTTATATCTTCACTACTATAAATACTATTCTAACATTTATTTTGACAATTTCAGACAAATTACTGTGTAGATGGAAAATGTTTATTTTCATGAGACATGCATTAATTATCAAATAATTTTGATCTCAACAACACCCATTCCTTTTCTACATAGTGCAAAATAATGCAGAGAATGTATTTGAAATACTAATAAATAATCAAATGGCACAAAACATTGGTCAGTGTCGGCCGTGCCATAAAATTGGTAGATGGAGCGGCGACGCAGCAACACAAGTGTCCTCATGAGCTCTGTGTTGCAGTTTAAACCCTAAAAAATTGAAATGAATCCAGATTTTTCTGGATCTTCTTCTGGTCACCAAGTATGATACGTGTTATGGTTTTTTTCCAAGCGACCTTGTACCCAATAACAGCTTATTGATTTTCACAGGGAACATGATGATTTATCTGGTACAAAAGAGACCTTGTGGAGAGCAGAGGAGATAGCAGGTGGGGAAAAGAACGTCACAAGTTGTTCCGAGCAACGTCTTAAGTTATCGCCTCCCTGTGTGCTTGCAGCCAAACCAAGCTGTCGCCACGAACACCTCCAAAGTTAATTTATAACTTGTGAAAAAAAAAAAAACCTTTGGCCAGCTACTCTCCGCAGCTCAGGAATGAAAATAAGAAGTGTTTGTGGGTAAATACAGCCACACAATATCGAAAGCATATGGAAGATGATTTTGGTACCACGAGTGACAGTTAATGTAATGCAGCTAAGACAAGAATTCACCATTTGGCTTTTCTGTGTGTGTCGAAGCTCTGCTAGCTTATACACAGTGAAAATAATACTAGAAAACAATGATGAACATCAAGTTCAAAACAAAAGCACACTTTAGAGGACGCTAATCTTTTTTTTTCCAGTGTAGGTTTCACAGTAGTTTTATACATACACAGTTGATCCCCTTTTAGCATTTGTATAGAAAATAGTCATTTTAAGCTATTTTGAAGGTGGACTGTGACAGATTCAGCAGCAGCTCCTCTTCAATGTCTTGTTGCTCAGTCATGATCTGATTACTTCTTTGAGCCTCAGTCCCCTCTGAAATCATATTCAAGCCAAAACAAAGGCTCCATTTTTACAAGATCGTGGTCAAAGACAAGCCTATTCTCAATATTTTTTGTCGGTGTTATGATTCATGTTGAGGTTTAATCCCGCTTAGGCTTCTCTCCTCTCAGGGAAGATGTTGAGCCCCAGCTCCACCAGCGCCCCCAGCAGCATGGTCCACAGCGGTATGCACACAAACGTCAGCTTTACATCTGCCAGCTTCTCCAGCTTGGCGCACAGCGTCAGGCAGAAGCCCAGCTTGAGCAGCATGGCAGTCAGGTACCAGGCGCGCAGACGCAGGTCTGGGGAGCCGTTGCGTGGGTCGTAACCAGGTTTGCAACGGCCTGCCATCTTGATGGCAAGCATGAGGATGAGGATGCCATCGAACACCCAGACTGGGAGGAAGATGAGGAACCAGTTCCACTGCACCTGGAGGGATGAGAGGGAGAAGATTGTGTAGTTATATAATCAAGGCTTTTATCCAGGATGTCCATCAGTGTGTGAGAGGAAAATGATGAACTTTTTAGAACATACTGAGGAGTATTAAGAGAAAAAAACCTTTACCTTCCCGTCCAGTTTGAGTACTAGCATGATGAGGAAGACCAGGGTGAAGACCCAGGTCAACAAAACCCTCTGAGCCAAAGACATCTCACGGACTGGAGACAGACCAGAGGAGAAAACAGACAAACTGATGCTGAACTGGGAAAAAAAGAGGTCAGAAACAACCACACTCATTATTATGATAAATGTTTAGTCTGGGGAGTATTTCAACAAGAAAACCGACACATGAGAATAGACAGCAACGCTGGAATAGCTGCTAAAGACTATTAAAACCTGGTATTTCTGACCACATCAAACAACATGTCACTAACATGAACTGGACTCATTTTTATGTTATTTTTCATTCATCGCTAGTTAGCTCATGCCAGCTAGCTTGTGCAGCCCAATAGCATTTAGCTAACCGGTGGGTGTTCTGTGTAAGACTAAGTCAAACTTACCTCAGTGTGTTCCTACATCGGCGGCCTCCATTTTCGTCTGTCTGTATGAAGCACACCAAATCTCATGATGTTTATCACAGTCACTCACATAGCTGTCAACAGACGGACGGGTCCGTTAACGATAACAGACTGAAGGACTTACGGTTCCGTTATCTGAGTTTGTCCCGCCCACCCTGAAATCTAATTGGTCCTCGCTTTCACTACGTCACGCTTGAGTTAACGTCCATCACAGCTCGGTTGTGACCGTAAAGTTTTTGCAGGAGCGCAAACTCGTTGTAGTTTTTCCCTGTAGTGACTTTTACCGTCCGCTAGAGGTAAGTACAGTTGTTTCTATCTCACCCGCTGCTCGTGTTTATATGCGATTTAACAGCTCTTACATAAGATGGCTACATTGTGAACTGTTTTTGCTGTTGCTTTTCGGTTATTTACTCAGTAGTGGTGATATTTGAGCCCGCTCTCCTCTCCACTTATTCGATTCTAACCGTTAGCGACGTTTATTGCCCTTAAAATCCAAAGGCGCCTTTACACGGTGGTTTACGGGAAGCGGCTGAAGTTGTATTTTTACAGTGAGGAGCAGAAAGCGAAAAGCTACAGCTTCAAACATCGGCGAGCAGACACTCAGCATCTCCTCCAGACAGTGCACAAGGCTGGCCGGCTCAGTGTAGCTTTAACCGCGGCTGGAAAGCACAGTTTGGGCCCGCGTGAAGGACTCTGGGCAGCCGTCGCTGTCAAGGAGGTGAGCCTGTGTGAAATGTGTGGACAACAGCGACCAGGGTTTCAGTATTAGGGTCAGCTGTGCGCCTCTTTGTGCCTGCCGGTAGCTTAGCTAGCTATGTAGCATGATAGGAGCTAGGAGGAGGAGGAGGAGGAGGAGGAGGACAGTCTGTGTGAACTGAACCATGTCTGAAAACACCGTGGCTGCATCTACATGTAGGCTAGCTAGTAAATTAGCTGGTTTTCTGCAGTGTGTAGGGCATGTCCTTTTATGGAGTGAAAACACAGGAACAGCAACAATATACGATCTTGCCTCAGTTTGCTAGATGCCTGTAACGTGAATCCACCGTACTGAAGCCTGTCCTACCATGCTCTCCTCTGCTCTTGGTCGTTATTTCCATTAGTAGGTTTCCCACAGTGTTTTCTAGCAGAGGTGGGCCACCTGCCAAAATCATTCAAAATTAATCAATACCATCTTTTAACCTAAAACAGTAATCTTCAGTGAAAAGATTTAGCGGTATTGTTTCACACTTGTGACTTATATTACAGTATATGATATACTAACCAAACTGATTATGAAAGATCTAGGCCTAGTTTCAAACACTGCGTATCTGGAAGATGTCTTTTACCTCTCAGATTACTTGTCTTCCCACACTGTGCCAGGATCTGAGTGGATTACCACCTCGGCTAAACACTTTCCTAACGGAAAGCCTGCATAACTGGTTCATCTAATTAATTATTAATCGAATCTAATTAATCAATCTGCTCGTTTTATGCAACCACACTTTAAAAGCCAAAGTTTAGACTCACATAAGACCAAGAAAGCCAATAGATCTGACTGGAAGTAATATGTGGCGGTTAATTTTATGTCCATTGACAAATGGATGAATCAACTAATCAATTTATTTCTGAATTCTACTTGACTCAACCCTATTTCAATTAGATGTATCCTACTCTGTTCTCTGTAGTCTACCCCTCACTACTCTTTCCAAATAGATATAAATCTCTCATTCTGTCGTAATCTGCTCTGTACCTAGTGTTTTCTCTGCCTGTTTCGTGGTCCTGGTGTAGCAGTGAGGGGAAGCTGTCGCAGGTTTCAGCAGGCGTTCAGGCTAACGGTTTGGCAGGCTGTCTGATTATCCAACATGGTTTGCCATCGAGCCAGCCAGCCTGTCTGTTCCAGTGTTGGACTAACGCTGTCATCACTCACCCAGATTTTCCACTGCAGTCATAATTTGACCCCTAAATTAACGGTTCGGACAGAGTCCTGTATGGATTCACAATGTGAAACTACAGCCTGGACAGTCAAATTGATCTTTTAAAGCTTAACATCTTCATATCTTCAGTCAGACTTGAGAAGCCCTTGAGCAAGGCAGTTAAATGTAGCCCAGCAGCAGGAAGCTGTGGTTGCAAGAAGGCTCAGCAAAAGTTTGCAAACACAAAACTGTGTTTGTTACTTGCTGGCAGATGGGAGATGAGCAGTGAAATCACTGTTGCTGCGTCTTACGTGTTGACAAGACTGGCGTTGTGTTACACCCAGCTGGCGTCTAGTAGACCTGGGATTCCTGGGGCTCTCCTAACACACACCTGCACACACATCGTGGATGTCGATGCACTTGCCTTTGAGACAGTGAATTGATTGATCGTCAGGTAGGCCAGTCGTACTTGTCAGTCAAGGTAGCTGTGCAGCAGCTCTGCAGCGTCCACGAACCAGAGGTCATTCAGTGTAGTGCAGTGTGTGCATGCGTGTGTTGTTTTTATTTGTATATACATGCATTTGCACAAAATGAATTGTAGTGGTTGACTGACTGCATGATTCAGTGTCTCAATGTGCGTAATTGTAGCATCCACAGACCCAGACTGCTGTCTATTGTCTGACCAGCGTGTTCCTTTGTATTTCTTTGTATCATTTGTTCTCTCTGTCTTTCTCTCTCACCCTTTGTCTCTCTTACTCTCCCTCTCTCTGTCTGTCTTTTTGAGGGGCTCTCAGACGATGCTGTGTGCATTGTGCAGCTTGAATCTGCCCGCAGAGCTGGTTACATCATCCACTGCATTATAGTTACATCACACACTGCTATTACTCTGCTATATCGTCTTATGTTACAGCCACACAAGGGTCTGGAGGGCAGTGATATGATTTCATAGAAACACAACCTTTGCTGCATCGAGTCGCGCTCAATGCTCAGAAAGGTTGCAGAGAAAGGTCAAGTGGCTTCGCAGTCGCTAGAGAAGTGCCACGTTACGAGCTCGGCTGTGCTGCAGCAGAGTGACAGGCTGTGTTAATGATAACGTGGAAAGTGTTATGTTGGGATGAGCCATTGTTGCTCTGGTTATGTCTATGCAGTCAAGTATTAGTATGTAGTACAGGATGGACAACTGAGGCATCATTATGGTTTGTTGAAACCAATTCCAATAGTTCACAGAAGACATTTTGACATTTTAACTGTAAGACAAAATGCATAAATGTGTAAATAATGAAACTAATGATTGCTGAGCTCCATTCAGTTACTGGTTACTGACATTCTGGTTCGATGTACCACCTTTTTGGGATGCTTGAATAGAGCAGATCCATCTTTCATGTTATCAGTAACTCATGTCCTTTTTAGACGTACCCTTTTCTAATACAGGTGTCTTAATTAGTTTGGCTGATAAGTTAACAGGAGAGTGATGAAGATAGCAGTCAAACATAGTCATAGTCATAGAAGAGCCAAAATAAGTAAATCACCTGTGCAGATGTGCCATTGGTGTGTAGGGCCTTTAATATTTTTAGTCTAATTAAGGCTGTTTTTAAGTCAGCTTTTCCCCCCTTAAATGCATCATGTCTAATTTTTGTCCCACATTACGATTTGTTTTTATTTCACAAAATGACAAGATGAAATCATATCTGTTTTTGAAGAAAATGTTCCACATTATCAAAGTGTTTATTCTACTATTCCACTGCACTTTTCAACTTTTCTGCGCTCTCTAACTAGACCTCTAGTCCTTGCCCTCTTTGAACCACCGACATACTTATTTGGTATTTTGCTTCCATCTCTATTCCTGTAGCTTCTGTCTGACTGCCACCCCTCACTTCTTTGTTTAGCTTTCACCTTCTTCCTTTCCCTTATGGAGGCCATTGTATGAATCCTGGTGGTTGTGATACTAGTCATCCTTTAACTTGGCGATTAGCTGTTGGTTTCCAGTTGGTTTCACTGAAGAAAAGGTCAGCAGTCACAAGACCTTTTTTTTTTTACCTGTTTTTCTTTTCTGCTGCAAAACCAATCGTTGAGTTACGAAAGTGTATCTTAGTCCTGCGTCTTTCACTGAAGGTTGTTTAATGCCTGAGGAAGGTGCATTTTTATGGAACTGTCGTTTTCTTTGAAATCTGTGAATTCCTCCAAGCGTGACACATTGATGTGACTGCAGCGCTGACTGAAGGTCACGCTGAGCGGTCAGGAGATGCGTGGGGTGACTTAGCGGTTACCTGCCTTGTGGCCCTGTCATTATCAGGAGGGATAATTAATTTTGACAAAGATGACATGAGGGGGATGACTATGATGATGGAAGAGGAAGATGATGGTGGCCAGTCTCCTGACTCTTCACAAGAGCCACATTGTTGGAGAAGGTTGAGTGTTGTGATCTTTTGCTGCCTGATGTTATTCATTATTGTTTCTGAGAAATCATACTATGTGTGTGTGTTGTGAATCTCAGTTAGAGACACAGGCTGCCTTTAAGCCTCTCTATGCAGCCTTATCACGTGGACACCAGCCAAATCCCAAATTACACAGTGCTCCGAATACACACACGCACACACACACACGCACACACTGCCAGACCCTTTTTTACACTGAAAGTAGATGTGGTTATTAATCTGCCTGTCCAGCTTCTCCTTCTTCTGGTGAGAGTCTGAGCTGACAGTCGTCCACCACTGAGCCATATACTATCATAACATCACGTTGTTAAACCCACCGTGCAAAACACAAACCACCACAAACAGACAAGGTCCAAGACTAACAACTGCCAAGCGCCAAATGTGGGTAGATTCTCCATTTGGCGAGCGAAATCTTGTTACTAAAAGTGCAATTAAAGCTTTGCCAGTAAAAAGCGTAAAATAAGAGTAATTAATCAAAACATGTAGCGCCTTAGAACTGATGAATTTCAGGCAGAGAATCAAAATGAAGGATGGCTTTATTCTAATTATTATAATGGCACCTTGCATCTGATTGAAAGCATTTCATTTAGGCACAGAACATAAAAAATAGTTAAAAATCTGCCTGGTTTTGTGTCGTTTTAGTAAAGCAAAAAATAGAATAATAGTTATTAATATCCTACATGCATATGCATGCATACATAGATATTGCCCAAAGCTGAGAGACACACACAGTCACACACACACACACACACACACACACTGCTGCTGTTGCTTTGAATGTCAAATGTGATCTTTCCAGGTCAGACAGTCTTGACCGTCCCTCTTTCTCTTTGTTTTCCAAATGTCCAGCTTCTGTCCTGATTTGGCTGTGAGGACGAAACACCAGTCAGCTACACGGCCTGACCAGAGGTGAGTCCAGTCCGTGTATGTGTTTGTGTGTGTTTACTAGTTTGCTTCGCCCCCCCCCCTCCCCCCAACTCCACATAGTCTGTTTTTGTTTGAGCGCTGCATGCTTCAACAACTCCTGTCCTGTTGCTGTGAGGGTGTCAGCTAGCTACACACACACATATACACATACATAGTGACCCTGCTCAGACAGCAACAGTAGTTCATGAGTAGTGTTCATTATGTCTCAGCAAGAGAGACAGATGGAAAAATAGGAGAATGTGAAAGCCTTACTTCCCTTCTGTGGAGAGCACGAGAGGAAAATACAGGCCTTTTTTCTGTGTGTGTACGTGTGTGTGTGTGTGTACGGCTCAGTTGTTTCAGTTCATCTGTGGTTACTTGTTTCCTATTCAACAAATGCACACATACACAGAGTTTCTCTATGTTCCTGCTTAACCTCACCACTATGTCCGAAAATGTATTGTGTTCTATTTCCTCACATTTGACAAAACCACCAAATGATACACAGATGATGTGACTTTGAAGACTTGTGTGACTAAGTCTGCACCGCTGCACACTTGAAAGCTCTTTAACTGAGACATTTTGCATGTTTTTCTTTTTAACTATTATACATTTTTTTTCTGTCAACCTGTAGTCTGTACATCAGAATATGTCCGCAGAGGCTGATAAAGCCAAATAGATTAATCCTGTTATAAAACAAAGATACCAGCAGAAACAACCAGCCGCAGGATTGTCTACTGTTGACTGTGTTTGGGCTTTAAAAGCGTTACACTGGTATGTAGTCGTTGTTATGCTCTGCGCAAATTACATTACATTAACTACAAAAACAGACCGGTTTAACGGCCTTCCTCAAGAGAACAGGCTGTGCTTATTCTGTAATTTGCATGAAATTGAAGTCCATTTCAAGTTTTATTATTCATTACATGTTGATTTAAGGTCTACATTTTTTATTGAAATGTCCTTTATTTCCTCTAGATGGATGATTATAAGACAGTTGAGTTTTTTTCGTGCTGCTTTAGGAAGGGATTTATTTGTGGCAGGTCTGAAGCTGTGGCAGACACTGTTCACCCCGAGTTGGTTGCCCCCCGACTAATTTCAGAATCAGTTTTACGGGTGCCACGACGCCTGATTAATTGCCCAAATGCTCAACTAACTTGCTTATCGGATTGATTTATAGCATGTCAGGAATTTTTGTTTTTGGCTGTCTCTCTGAACAAAGTTCAGCCAAGGCCCCTGCGGTCATCTTAAGGGGCTCCATGGTCTGATTTCCCTCAGGACGACTGTCAAAAGGTTTGATCTATTGGATTAGTATTTTAAATGTTGTGGCAGTTTTGACTAAGACTGTGCTGTGACTATAAATCTGAGCAGACATTTTGTTTTTTGTTTTCTTGTAGAACCTGAGATGGGAAACAAAGTTCTTTGTTTGCAATATGATGCTATATACTAAGAGATTATGTTATTGTCTGACAAATGCTTCATTATTGCAGCCATATTTTTGTTATACATACATGGTGGCTGGGCACAGTAAATAACTAATGAACGTGTGTATTTGTGTGTGTGTGTATGTGTGTGTGTGTGTCGCTGTATGACCAAACCATGTATAGGTCAAGTGTGTCATTTGGTGTCACTTGAGATTTTCAAGGATTCACCCTACATGATGGATACACGATCTGCATCTTCCTCCACCCCTTCCCTTCACTCACTCACTCTCAGAATCCCCCGACACCTCCGACCCTTCATCGTTGATTGAGCAGCATCATATTTCCCGTAGGCATGCGAACACACACACATGTGCCCCCTCGGCCCAGTTTAGAGATGTAACCTGCGCCCATCATGAAATATAGAGCACCCAGAGAGCGAGAGAGCGGCTAGTGTTACACATCACGAGTTACCAGACTCGTGAAGGAGCTCTCCTCCAGCGCTCGTGTTTTCATTAGACACCCCAGAGAAGCATTACACTGATAGAAAAACAGCCATCATAAGCAAGTGTTTTCTTCTACTCACTTGCCTCTCTCTAACTTGACGATCTAAAAACCAGCTTGTCAGACTGCTACTTTCTGCTTTTTCAGGCCGGAATTAGCAGCTTGGTTTTCACATGCCATGAATAAACAAGCTAAATAGTTTGTTTTTCACAAGGGAATTTGTTTAAAAAGCCTTTGATTTTTCTGTTTTTGTTGTGGCTGTCTTATGGCACACAATGATTTTTTTCGTCGCCCACTTGAAGTATGAGTGACGCTTTCAGCAGACATTTTCACAGCTATCCAGGCTTTCCTGGCTTCCATATAGAAAGCAAATGAAGCCTGTCACATGAACCCTCCCGCCACCCTAAATTTAAAACCTAACCTGACTCATTCAAAGTTTATCCAGCTTGTAAAACCTCCGATGTTACTGCAGCAGACCGAGGGAGGAAGGAGCGTCTACAGTTACTCAACACAAGGTTTAGGAAATGTACACTGAACCGACTGACCTTAATGTATTTCTGCTCTATTTCTTCAGTAGAGATAGTGTCATACGTTTAAGGTATAACAGACAATAGAGAGCCCCTGTTTTAAGGCAATGCTCGAGACAAAATCACCTGAAGGGTTGTGGTTTGATAACATTTTATCAAATCAGAATCCAGTAGTGAATCTTATTGCTTACCTAATCCCTTCCCAAATGGTTGGTGCAGGTGTTAAGGGTTCTTACCTCATGTTGTTGTGTATGGAGTGTACCACTGTAATGTCCTGCTCTGATTAATCACTGTGAAAGTTCGATGTGATCAATCAGATAACTGAATCAAACAGATCCTGACGCACAGATGACAGTTAACCAGTCACTTCAGTCATTGACTATGTGGCATTTTGCTGTGTGATGGAGCACTGCTACTCGTTTTCCTCAGGCGGGATCTTTTAAAATGCTGAGCAAAAACCCTGTTTAAACACGTCACATCATGTTTAGGAACTAAAATGTAAGCAAGTAGATTAGAGTAGAGCTAAAACACATAGAAATGCACTGAGGCCCCCTGGGTTGGACAAGATGATAATGTATACCATAGCAGCTTGTTTTAACGTCTCTGAATCCAGCTGTTGAAGGCATCATTGCCAATCAGTAAGTGGGCTGGATCGATGGAAATCTTGGATTTTTACGATACTATAATCTAAAATGACAAACGCATAATACTAGCTTTTCTCCATATTGCAGATGATTAATAGTAGAGCTGAAATGATTGGTTGATCAATCAGATATTGATAATTAATTGTTACAGTTCTCCAGCTCCAGCGTCTCAAAAGATACGATATGTGAACGATAATAGACTGGGGTTTTGACCGTTTGTGGGATAAAACGAGGTATTCGAAGAGGTCACCTTGAGCTTTAAATAACAGGCTGCTTTCACTATCGTTTGTCATGACAAAAAAATTGTCAGATTTGATCTGCGAGCAAAAGGAAGAAGAGCAGAGATAACTGCTGTCAGTTTGTCCTGATGTAACTTTTGTTTGCACGTTCTGATAAGCCATCAGCTCTTCTCTAGAATGACTTCCTCCATTTTATTACCTAAGAAAATGAGCAGAAGGGCCTCGAGTTTCAGTGCAGATAACAGGCTTTTTCAATATCTTGCTTTGAGGAATATAATCATGTTTTTTTAACTAACCTATTTTTAATTCAACAAAAGTTCATAAAGTGCATAAATAAAATAGTTTCCATTGTTTTAAACTAATACATTTATTAAATTTTATAGTAATTTATTTACATATTAGGATTACAGGGTGTTCAGCTGCACAAGGCCAAAACAATCCAGATATGTAGATAGTTTACATTTTAACATTGAAAACAAATATTCAACAACTGTGCACAGTGTTTATAAAAATAGTATTTCTGTTTACATCATTCAAAAACATGTGAGATCTCAGTGGAGAAAAACCTTCAGATGGTTAAACACTTAAATCTAAGGATCTCTCTCTTTGTTTTTTATTAACCCCCCCACAAAGCCACATGGAGATCACATGCGTATATACACACACACACACACACACACACACTGCATTCAAAACTCAACCTTCCCCTGCCACTGACGCTCATTCACATTAACATTCATACAGTAGCTGCAAGAGACATATGGCTAATTACACTCAAGCATTTCCTGCTCACACAAGGACACACATGTACACTATAACACACACACAGAGGCACAAAAAGAGCCCTCATACAAACTGTGGCCTACATAATACACACTGTCGTACTTGACCACTCTCTCGCTCTCTGTAAATGGGTCAGCTCAGACAGACCACTGGTCAGACAGACTTGGCAAAGCTGAGGGCTGCAGACTGTGTGTGTGTTTGTGTGCGTTATCAAAGTTGCTAAATTCTTTGAGAGCTTTGTAATGGGCTGCATTTGTGAACGAAGCTTCTTGTGGACACGAGTTTGCTGTAACCGGAGTAACTGGCCAGAAAATGAACTGGAGGATGAATAAAAACAACTGGGCTACAATCACATTACAGCCCTTTTAAAATATATGATCTGTCTGGTTAGAAATGTAGTCTCAAATCTTTTCAAGGTCTATGAATCTTGTGTCCGGAATATACATATAATGTTGGTGTGTGTGTGTGTGTGTCTGTTGTCTAGGCTCTGTTCCCTAAATACCCCTTAGCAAACCACAGTGTATTTTGGGAACACTGCGAGTGTGTGGTTTTGGAAGAAATATGTTAGCGAAGAACTCTCAGCCTATTTCTTCTTGTTATGTTTTCCAGCATAAATATTAACCCAGCAGTTTACAGCTAATCCCATGAATGAAGCCGTATTAGGCGATAGTATGTGTCTGGGTGTGTTTTTGTCTGATAATGTGTGTGAATCACTGTCGGCGTCACACTGAGGTATAACGGAGGGATTTTGAGGCTTTGAACAGGGAGGATCTGCCTGTTTTCCTTATCGCCGACTCTGGATGGAGAGGAAGTCCTAAAGCTGTTGGAGAGTCTGAGAAAGGAAAAAATGGAAAACATTGTGTGGTTAAAAACTGTGGTCCACTAATGATGGGGTGTCGCTCCAGTGGGTTTGTCTGTCTGGATAAATGTCTGTTTTTAGTCTCTCTGGTCATGCTTACCATTGTTGTTTTACGGTTGCACAATCTGACAGTTTGTCATTTGGACGCAGCCGGTGTTGTTAGCAGTTGTTGCGCTACCGTAATTGGACACTGAGCCATTTTTAGCTGGGACTTCACTGTGATGGTGTGTTTCCATTGGTGTTTTATGCACCTGATCACCTCCTTGTTTGCTCATGTTCATATAAAGATGTCCATAAATGGAAAATATTAAATAACAAAATAGTTCTGAAGGAAATAGTCTTGGGAAAATTAATTACCAAAGGCATTTATCTGTTAAAAAAGCCAAACATATCCCTCATTCTGGAAATTAAAAATATGTTTTGGGGGGATTTAATTAGATAAAATAAGCACCTTTATGCTCAATGAAAGGCTTTCTGGTGTTATACAAACTGAGATTTGAAACATGATCAACATATAATTCAATTGTGAAAATAACTAAGTTGCAGCACTAGAAAAAAATGGCTGTTAATCGACTTCTATTTATTAGAATTAGCAATTTATATTTATCAGTTTTAGGTTTTTTTCAACCTGCTTTCCTCTTCTGACATGTGAGAGAGCTAACACACAAATCCCATGAAATCAATATTTTAAAGGGCAAATGTTAGCATATTATATATAAGCATATTTATAAGTAGTGTGTGTGTCATGAGTTAAGGATGGGTGTGTTACTCATGTGGGAATGAGAGAGATTTTTTTTTTTTTTTTTCTTCTCTCTATGTCTTGGTCTGTCGGTCTTTCACCCCCTCTATAACCACTTAGGTTTTAATACCAAGGCCATTACTGACACAGTAAACCCATTTACATGTGTAACCATTGAACATAAAAAACCAGCATATAGTCCATGCTGTCTTTCATATACTCTTTAGTAGCATGTGCGGGTAATGGCAAAAAGCAAGTGCATGATGTGTGTCAGGAATAGCGTGGTTCTAGCAGTGAAAGATGGAGGGAGCAGTGGTGAATGTAATTGTAGACAACGGCGAGCAAAACACTTTCTTCCTGTTGCTAAAAATGCCTTCAGCCTTCTGGGCCAAAAGTGCACACGCACACACACGCACACACACACAGGCGCAGACGTAGCAGAAATGCATCACACCCACATCTCTGCAACCTTTATGAGCAGCATGCATTCAGCTTTTGTGTGTATAGGAACTGAGTTCTTGGAATTTTTTTTGTGTGTTATTCAGTCAGTGGTTTGCTATGTGTGTGTCAGTTAGCACTATTAGCAGACTTGTGTGCTCGACGTAGAAACCGTTCACACTTGGCTCAAGTGGAAGACTATCTCTCCTTCCTGCTTTTTAATTTCACATTCTTGACTCACTGAGCTTGGACTCGCTTCATCGCGGTTTTGAACACGAGGACTTCGACACACATTCGCTCTAATATTCTGCTGTTTTGAGGTGGAGACAGTCCTGTAGTGTCAGTCATCTTTCTGATATATATACATCTACATTTTATCTCCCCCTCACTATGTATTTATTTATATGTACTTCTACACATATGAACATTACTTTTCACTTTGCTGCTGTTCTGGTTAGACGCTAAACTGCATTTCGTTGTCTCTGTACTGTACTCTGTGCACTTTGCAATGACAAAGTTTAATCTGAGTATAAAAATGTCAAGATACAACTACACTGGAAAGGGTAACAAAGATTTCTCTGGAAATGCAAGTTTCAGGGATGGAATAGTAGTCAGATATAGTCGCATATAAGTCTTCACATGCAAAGCAGGATGTCAAATGTCAAAATTCATGTTCAAACTTGAATGCACAGCCTGCAGAGAAAGTTCAAATGGCGAATTTCATTAATACTTCTCCTCAAAAAACAATATACAGTATTTCTTTAGACTGAGTAATATTTCCTCATTAACGATGAAGCCAAAGAGAGTGAGTCAACCCCCCATCACTCTCCATCAATCTGCTCCTCCCTCCCACTCACACTGCAGGAGGACAACGCTGCACTTATGCAACAGAGAAATGGAACAGAGAGACAGAGGAAGGAAGAGAAGCAGGATTGAAAAGAGAGAGAAGAGGGATCAAAGCCTCCATGTTTTCCACTTTACAGCTTCTTATTAACCTCATCTTCTTCTCCTCGTCTTCCTCTTCCACCTCCACAGACCAAAACGCTTTTCTACTTTTAATGTTCCAGTCAAAGTAGTTACAGCCTTTACATTAGTACTGAATAAGTCATTCCTGGTGTCAAATAACTTAAAGCTCAGGTTTGTTTAAGTGGAATCAGTAAAACTCTTTCTGCTCTGGTTCCTTTTTAACCACAACAAACAAGCTCACATCACCTCCATCACCAGGAGATCCTGTTTCAAAGACAACTCTGTAATAACACACTGACACACTGCGGGTCCAGTGTAAACTCTGGACACAGTCACGGACGCACGCTGTCATGTGAACTTCCCATCGGTAACCCGAATGTTAACAATCAGATGATCGTATTACACTTATTTAATTTTGGTGGTGGTCAGTTATGAATATCATCGAAAGTCATATCGACAGTGAAATAAAACTAGCAACCATCTTGTAATGGGATCACACCAGCTGTGATGCCTGATCTGTGTGTATGGGGCATTGGAACACATGAGAGAGGTGAGTTTGGTGCATGGGTAGGGACACGTAATTAAAAGTTGAACACTGTAGCAGATGTTTGCCCAAAATACTACATTAGTATGTTAGTTGTTGCAATAAAGGCTGAATTGTATCTAGATTGTGCTGGATCAGTGGGTGACTGGTTGAAACTGGGACACAGTGGTCCGCCACCTAAAATGAATGTGTGCTAAGGGATGTAAAGTGGCGAGTGGGGAGGGTTGATGCCCTCCTCCCCCACTTCTGGTACCCTTGCTCAACCACACCCTTCACACTGAACGCAGCCTTCGTTGTGATCTCAGCGACACACCTGCAAAGTTTCATGACTACATCTTGTACAGCTGGGACATTTGTGTCGACAAAATCTGTCCTCAGACACGTGCTGAACAAGTGCTCAAAACCACTTCTGTGGTAGTCCGTGCTACATTTGGTGTGTCATGATCACACACACCCACACGTACACGGATGTAGCTGGTAATAATGAATGTATGGCTGCACTGAAACATTAATCCTTACACCTAATAATAAACTTCTACTAACAAAAAGGAGTTTCAATGCAACATCTCTAACACTTGTCAATTTGTGTGTACTTGTGTGCAGATGTAGGGTGTGTGTGTGTTTATGAGCCTTTCTTTCCAAACCAATCACCCACACGCCCAAACAACTGCAAGGGATCCAGCAGCCGTTCCCAGTTTTTTTTTCCTTGGAAATGCATGCATGTGTGTTTATGCATGTCTCTGTGTCATAATGTGATTCAGCTCAAACTCGGTCCATTAAGAGTTTTAGCTGTTCCCAGGTCGGCTTACACTGTTTGTTTATTTAGTATGATGGGTGTCCAGGGAGATGACATGTAGAGGTGACTGGTCTTATTAATCGTGTGTCTGTGTGTGATTCAGGAGCAAAAGGATCAGAAGAAGAGACATAAATTATGTGTTTGTGTCTGTGTTGTATGTGAACTGAAAGTGAACCTCTTTGCTCAAATCTGCATAATCACACGTGTGTGTGTGTGTGTGTGTGTGTGTGTGTGTGTGTGTGTGTGTGTGTGTGTGTGTGTGTGTGTGTGTGTGTGTGTGTGTGTGTGTGTGTGTGTGTGTGTGTGTGTGTGTGTGTGTGTGTGTGTGTGTGTGTGTGTGTGTGTTCCCCTCCCTCTCTCCTTCGTCAGTGGTCATGACACACCTTCCCACCAGGTATATAGATCACAGTCCTCCTCTCTCTCTCCTCATTACTCCGTCACTCACGCTGCTCTCTCTCTCTGTCTCTCTGTCTCGTTGTGTTTTTCAGTCTAAGATGCCCTAGGCGGGGAGAAGGGAAATGTAAATGGCTTCCAAAGTAAAAGATGCTGTGGTGTGGTACCAGAAAAAGGTAAGACACTGTGCATTTCTTGCATTTGCATGCTTTCTTGATTTTTGCATGTCAAAGAATAAGGTGTATTAAATTGTCTGTGTTGGTTATCTTTTAAGTTTTGCTGAATGTTCTCTGCAAAATTCACACTAAGAAATTTAAAAGGACAACATGAGATTGAATTATACTGTTACATTTACTCTTTGTTTTGGCATCTTGGCTTTGGTAAATAAAGTGTTAGTCTTAAGAGCCTTGCTACACATTGGATGGTGCAGTTTGTTGACACTGAATTTAATAAGTAGTCTATTTTGTCCACAGCTGATAGTTTGTTTAGATATCACAGCTTAGACATTGAACTTTTGTCATTTAATGTCGGATTGTAAATGGTCGTAAATGCTAAACAATGTTGTTTCCCCAAAATAAGATATAACTGTGATCGCAACTCTGCTTACAGTTCTATCAAAATGGTTTTATTGTGCGAAATAGGTCAGATTTACTACTTGTTAGGTAATTTTAAATCATGAAAAGACCAAATGTGATGCCAACAGAGTGTATCCTCACTATTTTAGAGGCACTGATCTTGAAGTCAGATTGAGGACAAAAAAAGAAAGCAGAGTATGGAAATTCAAAAGAATGTTTCTGTAATTGCACACTAGAGCCAATACATAAACACATAACCTAAAGATTGTTCTTCAGGATTTCTTACATCAGACATTTCTTTAAGAATTGCAATAAGTTGTACTGAGCAGGACATTTTCCAGTTTGAAAAATAGAAGTTAATAGTTAAGATAATAGAAAAGTTTGTTAGAGCTCTCTGGGAAACAAACTATGTTTACGCAAATTACCTCCAATATATTTTTGGCATTGAGCTGCTGCAGTACCTTGTTACATATTGCTTGGCATATATACAGATATTGATCCATCTGTGAAAAAACTAATATGGATTGAGTCATCGGTCTAGCTCTGTAACATTTTGTTAATTTTCCGTCACTTAAAACAAAAGCTGAAGATACAGAGTTCAGATATTGGAGCGTGCAGACTCTTTCTGATCACAGTATGACCTCCTCAGCGCTGTCAGCAGCAGCAGTTGGGCCGTGCGGCTCAGTGTGAAAACGGGCCGGTGTTGTGTGTCTCCTTGTTCCATGGTCTCAGATATCAGATCCTCTGCTGGACTCCAGCACTGCTCCCCCTGCAGCTCTCAGCTTACACACCCGTCTGCCTCTTGGGCTCTCTGTCCTCACAAACCTGTCTGTCTGTCATTGTGACCCCGTCTGTCCTTCTTCAGCCGCCTTTGCTCATCTGTCTTCCTGTTATTTTCTCTTTTTCTGTCTTTCATCTGTCATCATATCAGATCACACAGTTTCACTACAAACTGTCGGTGTGTGTCTCTCTGATCTCCTGTGTGCACCTGGCAGAATAAGCTTTCACTGGGAGCAGATCATCACGCTGTAGATGACTCATATGAGAAGTCTTCAACTTTAATTAAAGCTCTGAACACTCCTGTCTGCATGAGACAAACAACTATTGTCAATTGAAAATAGCAGGTTTTCTCAGGTGGGTTTCTTTATTTTGGTTCTTAAATTAGTCTAAGTTTAATTGCAGGTAGCATTAAACAAGTCAAAGAAACTTGTTTAGAAAAATAACCAGTGTCTTCTTAAAATAATTTTAAGATTAAGTTGATAGGTGTGTGTGTGTGTGTGTGTCTGTCTGTCTGTCTGAACTTGTCTGGGCACACTGCTGACTACAAACGCTGAGTCATGACTGAATGAAGCTCTTCCTAAGGAGCGGGTCTCTGACGTCCCTTTTGCACATGTTAGGCGTTTTTCCCTCTGACTCTGAATGTAAACAAGCTAAAACACAGATGTCAAAGGTTTGTGTTTTTGGATTTTCAGCCAGATGTCATGATGAGGGCTTTCTTATCTTAAGGACAGAGTGTTTTTCTTTATCTCCGTCGGGCCTGCGATTCGTGGACGGACCAGTAACACAGCAGACAGACGAGCCTCGAAGGGCAAAGATGGGTTCATTGCAGCTATTACATTCTGTCTGGTTCAGCACTGGCTTTGCTAAAAAATACGAGAGAGAGCGAGAGATGGTCTGTGGTGTGGCATTCTGACTTAGTGGTATCCAGCTATGCAATATATATATAGAAGAATGGTCCTTTGAGACACTATGTTCCTGTCACTTTTGATTATGCACAGAACAAGCTGTGGACACTAGAACTACTTTATTTTTACAGAAAAATTAGTCCCTATAAAAACCGATGGTCAGGGTATTACCCAGGGGGACACTGATACTGCGACAGGTGATTGAGAAAGAATTTGTATGAACCAGCCTTTTAAAATGGCCGTTGTATGAGCTGAAATAATATGCCAGCTAAACTTCTTGATTAGTCTGACTTTCTGCTGATTTAAATGTGTGAAACTACAAAAATCATGGAGAATACATCAAACAGATTTTATTTGCATTGTCAGTCAGAAATGTAAATAGCTGTAATAGGACATCAAATGAAATGGAGAGAATATCATGTTAACTATAAGATGTAACATTCAGGTTTGAGCAAAGGGAACAGACTTGGAAACCAGTCTGTGAAGCTGAATCCCCAACTCTGCAGGCTCTTTAGCCCCTCAGACACCGGCCCTTATGACGCACAGTGTATTTCTGACTGTGCTATGTCTGGAGACAGCATGCAAATAGACTCTGTGTTACGTTTGTGTGGAAGCTCCCTTTTTTTTTTTTTTTTCTCACCGCGGTGCCATAGCAAGCCCATATTACAGTGAAGACACATACATCTATGTAGTCTATATCTGTAACAGCACCAGACAGGCTCCCCTGTTTTTTTTTTTAAAAATGTCTGACACATCGTGCTCGCTGTTGCCAAGTAGGCAGCCAGTTGCCAGCTTCCTGTTGCATGTCGATGATCTACTTGAGCTTAAAAAGTTGTCATAAATCAGCTTATAGCTTGCTTGTGTGGTGGCTTTGAGGCCTATTTGAAGACATATGTGACACAGTTCGTATGTGGGCGAGATCTGTGGATGTTAATTGCTTTACAAGATCAGTGTGTCCATGAATATTTTCTGTGTAGAGAGTTTTTATATGGAGGATCTGGCTGTCTAGAGTGGAGGAGACAACACACAGATTATAAAATAGCTTCACGTTTTATTTATACGTTTATAGTTATTTGGCTTTCCAGAAAAAACAGGCACACAGGGCTGTGGCTGATTCACATTCATTTGCTGTCATTTGAGTCACTTTTCAAGCAAAGTGCCATAGATTTGCTTGTTCTACCTCCTGTGTCTGTTTTTCTTTGTTTTATTTGATACTTAATCAAACATGTTTGGGTTTAATTTTCTGAAATTGTATAGCCAAAACAATAAATCAATCAGTAGACTAATCAGTTATGAAATTAATTGTTAGTTGCAGCCCCAAGTAACATGATTATGATGAAAACGAGCAGATCTTGAGCTGGAAAGATTTGTTGATATTAGTCGATTGACAGCAACTATTATGATAACTGGTTTATTTTTGTAAGTCGCCTTTTAAGCAGAACTACAGAATACTTCCTGTTTCCAACTGCCATATTAAGAGGATTTGTGCTTTTCCTCGTCTTATGTGATATTAAACTGAATGTCTTCAGGTTTTGGACTGCTGGTCAAACTAAAGACATGTGAACATGTAACCTTGAGCTTGGAAATTGGAACTCTAGTAGTCTGAATGATCTATTGATCAACTGAGAAAACAATTGGCATATTAATTGATAATGAAAATAAAATGATGATCAGTTTATCGCTGCAAATGATTATGTATTTCATGCTGAACCCACGACTAATAACAAGTCAGTGGAGCTCAACAGACGGAGTGAAAAAGATCTCTCCACTCACTTGGTAAATGACCTGTGTGCATTTCAGGCTGCTAAAGGGAGATTTTCCCATCTGTCACACACACCTACCTGACTGAGCTGAAAATAGACCGTACACACACTCTACAGCACACAGCTGTGTGTGTGTGTGTGTGTGTGTGTGTGTGTGTGTGTGTGTGTGTGTGTGTGTGTGTGTGTGTGTGTGTGTGTGTGTGTGTGTGTGTGTGTGTGTGTGTGTGTGTGTGTGTGTGTGTGTGTGTGTGTGTGTTGCCTTGGTCACACCTGAAAACACAGCAGAGGGGATAATCTGCATGTCACAACCAGCTGTCTTTTAATTGTTCTTTCACTCAGTCATTGAGTCTTTTTGACTCAGATGTTGTTTTGAGATGTTGAGTTTCATCTTTAAAAAAAAAAAGTCCAATAACAAGCAAAACTAGAAGAATTATTTAAAAAAAATGTTAAGAGATGTGAGAGACTTTATTTATCCCACACCGGGGAAATACAATTTGGTCAGTGCTATTGCCTGTTCATGAGTCGGATCGGATCCGCTCCAAAATGTAATGGCTTCCTCCGTGGCAGCCCTAATTTGGATTAACCAAAGAATTTTAAACTGTTTTAGGATGTTGATATGTAATATTTGCTGTAATCATACAGCTAATGTACCAAACTAAACTCTAATGTACATTTTCCATTCGTTGCACACACACCTTTCTTAACTGAGAGCATCCTTGTACACACACACTAGCAGCAACTCCGGTACTGATTAATCTGTCTGTCAAAGCTAACCACACCTACACAAACATATGTAAGCAGTTGATTCTCACAGATAGGTGAGGGATTTTCCTTCATGCGCAGTGGTGAGTAATGAGGTTTTCATCCTGGAAGGATGCAGGAAAAGGTAGATGAATAGTTTATTGGAAGACATAGAATCGATTTAGAAGAATGTTCAGCATTTATTTGTACAATTTGTACAACTTTTCCACAGCTGTAGATTAATAATACATTCAAGGCTGTAATTCAAATTTCACTTCTGAATATTTGAAAACCCATTTTTATCTCTCTTGTAACTGTACAATCTGTTCACAGTCAGACTCACAAGAACATTTACAGTTTGAGTAAAATCTGTTCAATTAATTGTTCAGTGTTGAAGATGCTGGACCATTTTGAAAAATGCCCATCATGGTAACACTTTCACTGTATAAAAACAAAGATATTCAATTTATAATTAAAAATGGCAAATCCTCATTTTGGGGAGCAATAATAAAATAATAAAAGAACTGACTGATCGTTCCACTAAAAGAGTGGATTTGCTGTTTTATGGCAGCAGAAACAAGCTGTAAATACAACACTGACATACCATATAAAGTTTTTATGGCAAACTTATTGCAGTGGCAGTTTATATACACTTGCAGCAGACAGGGAGCAACATCAGCATTAATGTGAGTCGTGTTTCTGTGTAGCTGCTGAAATTAGGTCCAACATTCACTCTGCTCTCAGCTCTGAAACTCCTGAGGGAATATCTCTCTGTAGCAGCTAAATGGTCCGCTATGTTTAACAGCTTGTCACCAACTTTGTCTATCAGCCCCTTGGTGCTGCGCAGGTAGAATACAATGGGTTTGTGGAGCTTTTTCTCAAAAACAATGAGCTAAAAATGCTGAAAGGCGTCACAGAGCTGAGAGGAACTGCAGACCTGGGTAATAATTCTCTGTTACTACGTCAGACACATTGCACATAATTTGATCCATTGTTATTGAAAAAATACTGATTGGAGCAGCGTTGAAGTCAACAATTGCACCTGTGCACAGGAGTGTTTGGAAAAGGCTCCTCTTGTATCTGGTAATCAGGTTTGTGGTAAATTGAAACCACAAGTTTTAACCCCAGCCAGAGTATGATAGCAGAGAGCAGGTGAATGGCGTTAATTAACACTGATGAACAGTGTGGATTATTCACAGCTGATATGTGTGTTAATGTGTTAAACCTTGTGAATGTCTGTCTACTGTAGACACACACCCCCCCCCACACACCTCCTCAAACCTGCGTGTGCGTGTGTGAGACACCCCCTCTATTGCAGAGGCAGTTGTTATATAACACTGTTGCTTCGCCGACATAATCCCACACTCTCGCTCTCCCTCTCTCTCCCTGGATCGTCCCTTCATCCGTCACCATGGTGACCCCAGCACTGCCGCAGCGGCACACTTGGCCTCGTCATCTTCCCTTCTGGTGCACTCTAAGCTCTCGATTTGCTTGTCAAATCGACAAAGTCTGTGACTTTTCTCTGAAATCAGAGTAGATTCATGTAGCATTTGACCAAGGCCAAAAACATTTAACCCCTGGCAGTTATTCACGCAATATTTTATTCATTTTTGAATTTGTATTGTTTAAAGACAGAATGATAACGGGACAAATGGATAGAGAAGCTTTAATTTAAGCGTTTTGTTGGCTAGAAACTGATATCTTTTGCAAAGAGGTGATCAGGTGCACAGATAGTGATGTAACTGTGTGTGTGTGGATAAGAGGATTTACAGCACTGTTAATTCCACTCTGTCAGATCTCCGTTACCCCATCACTTCATGACGTACTGAGGGACATGTTTCACAATCGCTCCCCTTTCTATACCTGCCCTCCTCCTCATCTCCACCCTCTCCTCGTCTTTATCTCTCTGCTCTGAACACTGGTCATGTTTGCCCTCTGGCTGTCCGCCGCATGTAGCCCACCACCCTCTCCAATCTGTGTGTGTGTAATTTTAATAGGTTGAGTGATGTGGAAAATTAGCTGTCAGCCAAAATGTCACACAATAAATCAGTAAGACGTCAGATTTAATGCTATGCGGTGCTCAGAATAGGTCATTTGTTCCTAAGCGGTGGAGCCGCAGGGTCCGCATTTGTCAATAAGTTCAATCTTAATATCAGGTTTTAAGAATTGTAATTTATTTTGCTAAATGAACAGAGGAGTAATCTAAAGTGCCTTGTTGCAGCATTAAAAGACAAATAAAAGTACATTTGGGGACAATAATGCCAACAACATGAAAGACTTATCTGTAGTTTCTATTGTCAAAGTTAATTCCTGTCACAGAAATAGATGGAAATGGGACCTACAAGAAGACAGAGATCTGTGATGAGAGTGTCATTTTTTAAAAACTATAATATTCCTGTGCATATGGATATATAAATGTAATGTAGCTAACTTTGTCTCCAAGGCATAGAAAAGGAGGCAGGATGGACTCTATCTGTGCCCCTGAAGATCCCATTTAGCAGCTGTTCTGTAGCTTTTGATTTCGATTCTCGAAACGTGTCTTTCTTGAAGTGCGTAACACTGTTGATCAATATCTTCAGTTTATCTACAGGAGTAATGCGGAGCTGCTGTGGAGCTTTCACTCTTATCACATGATCTCCTTTTTGCTCAGTTGTCATTGAATTGTAAATGTTAAAATGTCTGTTTCTGAGCACTTTGAGGACTTCTTCTCAATGGTGGCTCACTGATTGAGTTTGAAAGTGGTGAAACTGTTTTGCCAAGCACATTTTTCAAGGTTAAGAATTTACTGTCAATGTTAAAATTTGTTAAATCAGAAGTGATTTGCCTTGATTTGACGTGGAAAGCAGTAGTCGTCGGTTTGACAGTGAGGCAGCTGCGTCACGACAGCTGCAGGCTGAGGCAGAAAACATTATTTGAAAATGAAAGCAAAGTATTGATATTGTGATCAAAATAGAAGTGAGAAGCTGTGCAGTTTGAGCCCGTCTTCAGAGCCGGTTTAGTCATGTGGGGCGAGGCACTGCCTGACCTACATCTCATGCTGGTATCTGTTGGTTAACACGGGAGCATCACAAGTCATCAGAGCTATAAAAGTCGACACATAAATACTGATAAATCTCCTCTAAAATAATCTGATTTTGAACAATCCAGAAGTTTGAATTCAGAAACTATTATTCTACCGTTTTTATGTAGACACTGAGACATGTCAAGCACCCATGTCTGGTGTGTTTTTAACATGGTAAAAGTGATGCTACCCAGCAAAAACATGGATTGAAAGAAAGATATCTATAAAGTCATTCTCTAACCAACTAGACACGTCCTCTCTGCCATAAGCTCTTACGATCATCATCCGTTTTCTGTCTCCCTGTATGATGTTCTTCCCTCGTCTTTGACCTCTCCCCTCCTCTCTTTCTATCCATGTTTAATGAAGTCTCATTAAAGATGCAGAGTTTCCACTGGTGAGCTCGTGGGGTGACCCAGACTCGATGCCTTGGAGACGCACACTCGCATGAATGCATTGATCTGCTGAGCTCAGATGATCAGCTTATCCTTTTAAGTCTTTGAAAACACACACACACACACACACTGTTTGAAATGCAAGCAAAATGTTTGACTTTAGCCTCCCAGCGTCCTTTTTCTCCTTTGCTTCCAACAGTCAAAGCTGAGTTTTGTCTGCTAAGTGTGGCGGATTAAAAAGAAGGGGAAATGGGAAACGGGCAGCTCTGGCAGGGTGAAATTAGAACAGTTTGACCTTGGAGTGTGTTTGTTTTGTTTGTATGTGTGTCCTCAGGTCAGATAACTGGATGAGGTACAAATCTGTCTTGTAACAGCACGCCGTATCGCTGTCTGTTTGTCTTTCTGTCCATCATCTCTGTCGTTCATCAGAGATATACATGAATGTGTATTGACCACTCCACCGTACTCACTTACAAGCACTTTCTCCTCCACACGCACGCAGACACACACACACACACACACACACACACACACACACATAGTGCAGGTTTATTGATCCCAGTGTACTTTGTGACAATTACCACTGGTACTGTGTGTGTGAGTGAGACATTGATAAATACTGCCTGTAGAAAGGTTTCTTGTAAACTGCCCTCCAGTTGAACCTTCTTGGACCAGTTTCACAGGTCCTTTACTCCACTTCAGACACAAGAAAGAAAAAGTAAAGACTGAGCGTTAAAGAGCAAACAAGGGAGAGCTGGCGGTGAAAGAAGCCACATACTAAATATACTTGTTTGAGGGTTTGGTGTTACAGTATATTAACCTTTTCAACTCCACGTCATGCAGCCAAACGCTGTTGAAATCCACTGAAGAGAACTTTATTTTCAATTACAAAGATGTTTAAATATGTCCTCAATAACTTCTGCATGGTAAAGTAATGCTGAACACACAGCTTCATGCATGATAGGCGTGGGTTTACTAAGTGTTAAGGTGACCCAGTTTATTCTGTTATTTTGTATCTTGTTTCTATTCATGTATTATATTCTTTTTTTAAAACAGATGCCAAAAATACAAGACATAATAGTATACATCTACAATAGTTGCACCATAAAAACATGGAGTGTTGAATTGAATATTTAACTTTAAGTGACTGCTTATGGCAGGTTTATACAAAATACCTAATATTGTCAATTGTTATTTTTGTTATGACAATTTTAAAGCAACATAGGAAGACTGTTAAAGAAGAAAACTGCGTTTAAGGGATCAATCACAGTTTTTTTTTAAGAACTAGGGTTCAGAAAATGAGGTTTTAAGCTTTTAAAATCCCAATTTACTTCTACAAGATTCACCACCCTGCATTTAACGGCTCACATTCACATTTATCCAGGTTGCAGTTGTAAAAATGTGTTTTCTGAGATCATGACAGCGCCAACTGTGAGGCAAGAGCCTGAAACTCCCACACACAACAAAAACACTGTATAATGATCTGTTTCTGTAAACCCTTCGTGAACCTGACAATTGGTTGTTGTGGGGATTTAATCTGGCTTTAAATGAGGATAATGATACAGCCAAGAAAATGAAGGGGCAGTTCACTGTGATTTCAAGGAAGGAAATCAATGACTATTTTAGTGAATGTGAAAGATCCACTGAGGGAAAAACATTGTTCTGTGCACTATAGTCGCTGCTCAGCAGTATGAATGTTATTGAAGGGAAGTGAATCCAAGAAAAGTTCTTTTTCATTGTGGTTTGGATCATTAATCCTCTTTCTGCAAACACCAAGAAGATGGTGTGTGCAAGAGTTTAGAAAAAGCTAAAACCTTGTGCTTGCTTTCTGTTTACTGAGGCTCTTCTCTCCATATGTCTCTCTGTTTGTTTCCAGATTGGCGCCTATGACCAACAGATTTGGGAGAAATCAGTGGAGCAGAGAGAAATAAAGGTATGTTTGATTCATTGTTTGTTTGCTCCACACCTCCATGTTTCTGTCATTTCTCCGCTGGCACTTTTGTTTTCCTGTTTGTGTTTTCTTTCTATGCTCTGCTTATTCTAATTGTCTCTCCTTTTCCTCTATTTATTTTCCCCTTTGTCAAGTCATTATCTTTGACTGTCACTGCTCCATCTTCCTCTCCTCCGCTTCCTTTTACTCTAATTTTACTGTCTCTTTCCATGCTGCCAGTGCTTTTCCAGTGTTTTCTTTTAACTCTTTCATCTCTGCCCTCCTGGCTGGGTGTCACCTGCCCATTTCTCCTCTCTCCATCTCCATCTCCATCTCCACCCCTACTTTTTCTCCTCCTCCTCTACAGTTTATTTCTCTGGTGAGTATACAGCGGCGAGGATGTCCCTCTTGTTGCCCCTCACAGTGCACGTCTGCTCACTCACGCTGTAGACTGCTAGACTGTGATTGGTTGTTTTGATTGCTCAGTTCAGTTGCCACGTCAAATCTTGGTGTGTTTATTAACCCCATGCTGCGTTCACACCGCAGAAACACTGGTTAGTGATTGGCTGCAGGAAGAAGTTGTTTCCTCACATTGCTTTATGCTGTGGCCTAAACAGCTGGATTAGCACGAGTCACGTGATCAGGGTGGCTCAAGGTAGCGCGTGGCTGAAACTTTGGTCATCTTTTACTCTTAGCAGACAGAAAAAATGTGACACGGACTTGTTGAAGGTCAGCTCAGATCAAAGATTAACAGAAGACAAAACTGCTTCTACAACATGAAGTGTGTCAGGGTCATAGCTGTATTTCTGGGACTAGTCGGTGCTGTATGTTCCTCTGGGAGTAGACATCACGTTCCCAGCATCTAGTTCACTACCGAAATGTGCGTAATTGCCCTAGAGTTTCCTCGTTCAGCTCGAAATCAACCGCCTTCACTGTCTTTGTTTTATTCTGTTGAATCCTACATGTTTTTTTTTAATGGCTTTTTTTTCCATAAGTGCTAAACTACATAAGGCATTTAATTAGACAACAGAACAATTTAAACAAAAAAATGATATGGGAAAAGTATAGAATAAGTAATATAAATGAGTTAAGATCGATATCAATTAAAGGGGACATATTATGAGAAATGCACTTTTTAATGTCTTTTAAACATAAATATGTGTCCCCAGTGTGTCTACAAACCCTCAAACTATGAGAAAAGATCATCCTCTCTCTGTTTCTTCTGCATCATCTTTCAGTAAATATGAGTAAAAACGCTCTATTTAGTGTTGGCCCCCGCTTGTGATGTCACACTTATCACTCATATGACCTTGCTCAGCGTTAGTATGCTGCTCATCTAGTATGTTTCCCCTTCGGAGATGGCAGAGGAGATACTAAAATGGAGAGTTCAGAAAGAGGCTGAACAGAGCAGGATGTAGTATGACAGGATGAGAACAATAATGTGCATTTTGAACATTACAGCATGTAAACATAGTAGTAGTAGGACCATCAAATACAAATATGACCCTGAGAATGTGCAGAATATGTCTCTAACAGAGGAAGGAAAGAGAACAAACATAAAAATTGATGGTGATAACTGCTCAGACATAAGAAACCATGCATGAAAGCATGCAGGAAGTCACTCACAACCTTGTGTTTTGGGCTTTTTGCAGCGCCCTAGTAGTAGGATATTCCAAACTGTAAAAGAGATTTCTGATCTCAATGGGACTTCCTGGTTAAATAAAGGTAAAATAAAATAAAAAACAATCTATAAACAAACCATTAAGCAGAAGAAGGAAGTGGAAACACTGCAGAGAGGTGTTGCCATAGAAATGGCAAAATAAGGGCCTTTGTGGCACTTTGACATGAGTCGGTCTATAGCACGTCTGCAGCATTTTCATTGCATTGAAATGCCAAGTTTAAAAAATTGTTTCACACAATCCTCTTTGTCAAAACCTGATGTCTACATCACCAACAATGCAACTCAACCTCAGAAAGTTCGGTCAGAGATTCGGATGTGTTAGTAACAGCTAATGTAATATCAATCTGCCAGCCTTAAGCACAGCTGAGGAGTGGGTTACAGATGTCTAAACCGACTTTAATGTGTAAAATCTGTGCAGTTCCACTTTACAGCAAAGACTGGTGATAGCTGCTTGGCTCTTTAGTATGCAGTGTTGAGTAGGGTGCACTATAGTTGCTTCATGATGCCCCTTTGTGTGTTTAAATCAGAGGTTAATGGGACAGTGCAGCTTGTGTGTGTGCATGCTTCGAAGCGACTCCCTCTTAGTCCAGAGCTGTGGTAATTAGAACCTCTTCACCTGTTGGCTGTGACCTTTCACCTTTGACCCTTAAAGAGGACACCTTCATCCTCCCTTCTCAGGTTTTATGACAGATTCTCTCGTATCCAGTGTTCCCAAAGTGGGGTTCAAGACCCTGATAGTGAAAATAGATAAAGTCATTAAGTTAATGATAGAGACAGAAGATAAAAACTGTGTACATCTACATGTCATTGGGCTTTTATAAGCGCTTTCCACTTTCTGTCCCTCCTCTTCTTCTGCCTCCCTCCTTCCCTCTTACTGTACCTCTTGTCCTGTAAACAGAGAGGTGAGAGTCACTCTCTTTAATGAGCTCAAAGTCCACATACACACACACACACACAAACACATCGCTGTGACCTTGGCTCTTCTTGTGTCATGTTATTGGTTTGGTTTGTAGCACTGAGTTTATCTGAGCATGGTATGAATACATGATACACTACAGCAGTTAAATTCCTTACTCACATACATCATGAATTCTGCTGTTTTGCAAGTTTGATAAGGAACCTAAACAAAATATCGAATATAAGAGGTGGCAATTAGAAAATCACTAGAGTTTAAATGATTACGTTCACAGAAGTAGAGCATATTTAAAATGAACTTTTCAAACAAACTAAGCTCCCAGTTTGACACAGTTGTGTGTGTGAGTTTATCAGTGATCCTTCTGGGGAAAACAGAGTAAAGCTCTGCAGAGGAAAACCAGTTTCCACCTGCTGGTTCAAACAAGAAACTGCAATATACTCTGCTGAGTTTTTGGTTCAAATTCCACTATTAAAATACATTTAAATATGTATCATTATAGGAATGCAACAGCAAAATATGCATAAATCAAAAGCGACACGAAAAGCAGCCTTTTATAAAGACTATAAAGAGCAAAGATTAGCTGTTTTCTCTTGAAAACTTTCACTTACCATTCAAATGAATGACTGGAATTCCTCCATGTTAGACCAATCAGTCACAGAGGCAACAATCATAACTTGTAACTGGAGGGAAAACTAGCTTAGAAAGATAAGAGACTATGAATAGCACAGAGATAAGAGCTGTGGCCAAGTGAGGTGATTGTGAAGGACTTTCGTGCTGCGGTAAATCTGCTGCCA
Source organism: Pempheris klunzingeri (assembly GCF_042242105.1). Classification (NCBI taxonomy): domain Eukaryota; kingdom Metazoa; phylum Chordata; class Actinopteri; order Acropomatiformes; family Pempheridae; genus Pempheris; species Pempheris klunzingeri. The sequence continues at coordinate 7,867,064 of NC_092033.1, forward strand.
AAGGGAAGCTATTGATCGGCTTCTTTTAGCCCTGCATGGACACACACACACACACACACACACACAGCGTATTAGCTCGTTCGTCGTGCTATTTAAAGATAAGGGCCTCGATCAAGCCTCTGTATCAGACCATTTACTGATAAGGCAGGAATTGAATGGCCTGTATGTAAATATTAACAGGAGCCAATCAGATTCAAGTGGACAGCTTAGTGTTTCATTTTACAGCACTTTTTAATACCCTGAAATGCAACGTATTGCATTTGAAAGGACATGTTGAGATTGTTAGGATTGCACTCATAATGAAAACCTTCCAGTAGGTCAGGGTATTGTTTGAAATATTGATACCGAAGTAATCAATAACAGCTTTTCATTTACTAGCGATTCATTTAACTAAAGATGCTAAACTTAACTAAAGTTTTTATTAAAGTCTCAAAAATGTAAAAGGAATCACAAGAATAAAACATGAAATACAATCATTTTAGCAGCAGTACAGCTTAACATAACAATAAAACACCATCATTAACCAAGTGCTTTGTGTAAAATGTATTTATTTTTCCATTCAACCTCACCTTTGCACCTTTACACGCAATAGAGACAAATGGTTTGGACGGGAAACTCTCTGCTGCTCACATGTACACACAGCTCTGTGTTTACCCTGAGGCATTGATATGAAACCATTAAAACCAAACTATTGTCAGGCTGCTCACCATAGTAACCTGCACACTGTTGTACTTGATCACACACACACACACACACACACACACACACCTTTTTAAAAGTTGTATTTACTCTCCCTGTTATCACTCCCACAGAACGGCTGTCATGCAACACACACACATGCGAATTTCAGAATTTACAGTCACTCGTAAAGTTTCATTACAGTTTGTTTTCACAGCTGAAAGAGCTGTCTCACACTCGCACACGCACACAGATGAAGTGTATGCATCATAGAAGGAAGTGACTGCCTGTTACAGGAAGTCAGCGTGCCACAGGGGAGCGTTATTCCCAAGTCATGAACTGCATAAGCCACCAACTTTAAAGCTACAACAGTAAACCTTGCTGGGATGAATGACGGTCATAAAACACATTTTGAAATAACGAAGCTGCTTTAAAGGACTGAGCGGTCTTCAGGCACGTTTTGTTGTTTTCCCTCTATCCTCGGAGTCCTTTCATGAGTGCAAAGCAGCAAAAGAGACTCGATATTTAGACTATCTAAATGCATCAAAGTGTAGAAATATGTTTTCCAGATCGGCCTGAAAATGTCTAGTTGAATCCAGTGGATGTGAGTAGATGCACTTGCAGTGAGATAGAGAATAGATCCAGTAGCCGTGTGAGCCTGAATGCACGGTGTGCCTCCTCAAACACTGACTGTGTGTGTGTTTATGAAGGCATAAAGTGCACGAGAAGCCTCCAGTAGTTGAGCTGCTGTAGACTTGTGTGTGAACATGTTATTTTAATAATTTCTCTCTGTGCTTCTTTGCGTGGCACTGACTCTGTGTCTCTCTGTCTCCCCCTGCAGGGCTTGAGGAACAAGCCAAAGAAGACAGGACATGTCAAACCAGACCTTATAGACGTGGACTTGGTTAGAGGTGAGAAAACACGTGTGTGTGTGTGTGTGCGTGTGTGCGTGTGTGTGTGCGTGCGTGCGTGCGTGCGTGCGTGTGCAAACTTCCTTTCCATCGAGCTAATTAGATTAGTTTCCAGACTGTCTTTCTAAAGCTAAAACCACATAGACACACATCGTCTGCTTAACATAAAACACACACAAATGAACACGAGATACCAGCATCGCCGTGCCAACCTCCTGTCACCGTTAATCCTCACTCTTTCTGTCTTCATCTCTCTATCTGCGCTCTCATCTCTTCGTATCTGTCTCATATTCATCACATTTTCAATTATTCATCACATCAGTCAAATTTACCCTCACTGTTATTTCATCGCACGGGAAGACATGTAGATAATCAAGAAAGTAACACAGGAAGAGATTAGATCAACAGAAAGAGGGAGATGGAGGAAGAGAAAGATCCGCTGGACTGAAAGGAAGGAAGAGGTGTCAGAAGGAAGGTGCAAAAGATAAAAAGAAATACACTGCCGTAATGTGACTCCAGGATGTATTAAATGATGCGCTTTTCTGCTCACCACAGAGTCATTTCGCTTAATTACTTAATTTAAGTGTGTGAATGTGTATTTACTCTGTTCCTTTCGCAGGTTCGGCGTTTGCTAAGGCCAAACCAGAGAGTCCGTGGACGTCACTGACCAGGAAAGGCATCGTCAGAGTCGTCTTCTTCCCGTTCTTTTATCGCTGGTGGATCCAGGTCACCTCTCGAGCCATTTTCCTCTTACTGCTGGCTCTCTATCTGCTGCAAGGTGTGTGTGTTTGATGTATTGGAAACACCAAATTTCTCCAAAACTGCGCACCAAAGTCTGTGTCATTAAACATGAGAAATAGGTCATACAGTTAATGGAGTATTAAGGTTGAACTGTTCCTCAGCGAGATGCGTGTCTGGCGTGCTGTTTTTCTTTAGAACACACATGTGGTCCACAATATCTCAGTACTCAAAGGCTACTCCCGCCCACAGAGCTGCACAAACACTTTCAAGACCACTGAACAGTGTTTTCCACCACCTACATCACGATGCCCTTTTCAGCCCTGACAAAAACAGGCTGATATTTTTGTTTTCATCTGTCTCTCCAACCCTGCACCCTTCCTGCTCACTTCCCCCGCAGACAGCATAAAAACACACACACACCCTCTCTTTGATTTAATACTACAGTAAAGGTAACTCAAATCCTCATCAGAGGTTTTTGGAGATCCAGACCTCTTGGAGAAATATTTGGATCTGCAACAAATAGATTTTTGACATCATTCGTCATAGAGGGATCGTAGTTATATACACATCACATGTAGGTAAAAGACTATTGGAAATCCATAAAACTGAAACCAGTAACGTCTGCACACTGCCTCCAACACACAAATGAACAATATTCCAATCCCAGTTGGATTCTCGTCAGGTCAAAACAGAGCTCATTTTGACCTTGTGAAGCAGAGTTTGGTGTTGTGCAGGTTTAAACAATAAACAACCCTCTATCCTGCAGTGGCAGCAGCACTCCTGTACGTGACCATCCCTCAGCCTCATGGGATACCGGCCACCGAGGTGTTCGGAGCCATCTGGCTCATGTTGCTGCTGGGCACCGTCCACTGTCAGATCGTCTCCACCAGGACCCCGAAGCCCGCCTCTAGCAGCGGGGGGAAGAGACGCAGGTAACGACTGGGAAAAGAAAAGAGGGAATTGAAGAAAAAGAGATAAACTATGAATTCTGTTTGGGGAAAATAGTGCAGAAAATGAAATGGAAAGAGAGGAGGAGAAGGAATGGAGCAATGAAGCAAAGGACAGAAAATGAGAAGCAGGAATAGATAATTAATACACATGATGAAAGAATATGAAAACATTAGAGCTCACTGCACTCAGAAGGTCCCTCTGGAGTGTGACTCTGGAACTGATAAAGACGTTGGAAATGGAGATAACAAGAAACAGATGGAGGAAGAAACAAATCAATGAATTCATATTTTGCTCCTGGATTGCATTTGTCCTCACTTTGTGCTCTCTGCTGCACTCAGTCAGCTTCTTCTACTAAAAAAAGTCAAACTGAATAGAAGCATGTTTATCATGGAGATATTTTTAGACAGTTTTCAACACCCACCAGACTCTCCACAGCTTTGAGACTTAATTTAGTTTTTTTTAATCTTTCTAAATGTATGTATTTCTGACTGTTATTTATTTGATTCTTTATAGGATATTTGTATTTTATATAGATGGCATTTTTACTCCTTTCCAGGCAGAAAATTAGGCATTTTTTATTCCTACGAGGTGGATTCTTAAAGTCTTTTGTTTGATAATAAGTCATGAAATATTTATCGTAAAGCATTTGTGTCATGAGGAAATTTCTCCATGATAAATCTAATGTCAGCTGTTAAAAGCAAATGTTATTCAGGTGTGTGAAAGTAGAAAGTAGCTTGCTTTACTTGGTGTGTTTTGCAGTTGTTAGACTTGCAGTTTGTGATTTTCTCTCTGGTGTAAAGCTTGACAGAGTGTGGCTGCTGTTTCTGGGGCATAATGATGTAAAAACAATTTTCAGACTCTCGGAAAGAAAATTGTACCATGCCACAGTTTTGGAAAGGGTTTTTGGAGGTTTTTGAGGTTGGGGCAGCGAGGTCTCTTTTAGTTCAAGGACAATTAAGGAAAAACCATGAAAAGGGTACAAGTTGTTTCTGGTCCTTTGTACATCTTTCTGTATCTGTCTTTCTCTTTCTTATAGACATTTCACCCCATAGAAACCATGCAAAATCATTCTCTAGGGCAGGACATGCATATATCATCTGCTGGCAGGCCACTTTACAAAACATGAAAAGGGCTACTGACACTTGAAAATACCTGTTTGGTTACCACTGTTTTAAAGTAAAATTTTACTGATATTTGTTTACCTGCTAACATGCCTTGAAGTCACAGACCAGATTTACTAGCAGCACTTTTTTTTTTTTACGACAGTCATTTCCATCTCATGATTCAAAAGCAGCAAATAATGTAGTTTATTCTTTGACCAGTAATAGATGAGGGCCTTTAAGAACATCCTCTTTATTCTTCCTTTTAATTGGAAACCAAAACACCAAAGTCCTGTCCTTCACCCCTCCTCTATATGTCCTATATTTATGACCAAATCTTTAAAAAAAAATCCAACTTTTTCATTAATAACCTGCAAAAGTCGACATTGAACTTAAGGATAAAGGTTAAAATGTGATGCTTCCTAATCGCGTCTTAAAATCTGGGACATGGGCTTCACCCTTGTTTACCTGATTAGATTTTATAAAACATGGGCATACTTAAGTGTCTTGATTGTTACTCATAATTTAATGTCTTTGATATGAATAGTCAGTGATCATCACTGAAAATCTGTTAGTCACCCCTGATTGTGTCTTTAGATTTCATTTTCTCTGGGTAATGTTGGAAGGCTATTAGATTTAACTCACGTTTAAAGTTTTGAAAATTTTAAAGGAAATATCTACTTTTGCAGAATATCAACCTAAAAGAGGATTTTTTTGGTAGGATTTTAACTGTGTCAGCCTCTGTGTCCAGCGGGTGTCTGAGTTTTAGTTGTCAGTGCTGCTCTTTGAAACATGGCACTGTTTCTCGCTTCTGCACAAGTTAAAATCTATTTTTAACTGGTAGCAAGCACATGAAAAATGTACTTCAATAAGAAAATGGAGCCAGGTTCCCGATGGACACACCGCTGTAGTTTCAAGTCTTCTTAGTCTCCACATCCGCTCTAAGTCTCTCTCCACCCTCTATTCTTTCCAAACTGAAGGAAGTTGAGGAAGGCATCTCAGATGGAGGTGCATAGGGAAGGCGACGGGTCTAGCACTACCGATAACACACAGGAGGGGGCGCCACACTCCCACTCAGCCAGCACCACATACAGCCTGGGCGCTCTCTTCCAAGATTTCTGGCATGATATCTGTAAAGCTGGGTGTGTATTTTCGTTTCCCACCTTCCTAAAACTAGATGATGTACAAAGCCACTGCTGGGGTTCAGTCCACAAGAGGATCCAAAATGGATTGGAAACAATTATTTTCATGGTAAATTCAGTAAAATCCAAATCTGTAAATATATCAAAAGACAAAATGAGTTGAAATGAACTGAATCCCAGCCTCGGCTCAGACCCAACCTGGACTTCATCAGCTGCAGCATCCTCTGTTAACACACTGATTAACAAAGATGTTGGTCTGATTTTAAAACATTGATCTGACCTGCTGGTTAATTTCTCAGACATCTACTGTCAATATTAAGCCCAGCTGGTTTATTGTTATCTGTACAACTGCTGATCCTTGTGCTAACTTAAAAGCAACCAAAGCGATCTTTGTTGTTTGGCACCAGTGTTTTCAGTGAAGACAGGAGGGATTTTGCAGCTGATTTTGAAGTGCATGACCTGCTGACTGAGCTGTGTTCAAAAGAAGCATGGGGCATTCATTTTTACCAAGATAAAAAAAAAGAAAATCTACCAATTAATCAACCACCAGAAAGATTTTCAAGATAAATCTTTTCCTCTTTGAAACAATTTGAAGTATATGATTAGAATTTTATCATAACGTTAGCCTTGTGCTCCTACTTTGACCAGCTTTCAGCAGACTGCAACAGTGTGGAACGTCTCTGAACACTAAATAACTCTTGATTTGGGTGCTTCACTTATTGATTATGTGCCACACTCACTTCAGCACTCATTACAAGACACTTCCACCCCTGTCATAGTTTTACTCAGTGATCCATTCATTAATCCTCTCATTTACTTACTTGTTTACTTTTTTTAAACTTTATTTAGAGTTCCTATTTGTGATCAAATCAAATGCAACTTAGGTGACCAATTACACAAGGTACAAGACTTGATGCTCAGTGCTGTGATCCCTAATTCATACACTCATTGACTTTTTAAGTGTTTTATGCAACAGTCTCTCCCCAATATTGGCTTTCATTTAGTATGAATGTTCCACAGTGTTGTGTTAAATGCATCCTGTTGCATGTCTGCTTCTGAGCCTGAACTTCATTACTGGTAAACTCACCACCCTGCAGTGCTTCTATCTAAATATCTGTCTGTCTCGATCCTATACATGTCCATCTTTTTCTGCCGATCACCCCCTACTCCACCCTCCTCCCTTCCTCCTTCAGGTCAAAGAAGTCCAAGCTGTCCATCGACAAGTCGACAGAGACAGACAACGGCTACGTGTCGCTGGACGGCCGGGTGACCAATCGCAGCAGCGAGGAGGGGCTCCAGCTCCACGAGCAGCGATGTGATTCGCTAAACAGGGCTGACGAGACGTGCTGGAACTCTCACATCCAGCCCGCACACACTCATGCACCCCGCAGCACGGGACTGATGCTGGCAAGCAGCAATAAGGTGATGCATCAGACCACAGACAGAAGTACTGTTTGACTGTTAACCACTACAAAATGTGCATTTCTCCGGGATTTGGCTGACGTGTGTGTGTGTGTGTGTGTGTGTGTGTGTGTGTTTTAGGAGCCAGCATCAGATGAGGCGTCCAGTGAGGAGGACCATGAGGCGTCCTACAGCGCCCTCCGCAGGGGAGTTGAAAGAATGAACAGTGACTGTACACTCAGAAACCGCAAGAATACACATCACTACAAGAAACACTACGCTGTGGAGGTAAACACACAGGTCAATCAGTTCATGTCAGAAAAATGAATGACTAAAGGGGACTTAGATGTCATTTTTATTTTTTTTTACAAATTAACAATCCACTCTTCGGTGTGTGTCAGGACGTCCCCAAGTCCGGCACCAGCTGCAGCTCCAGATGTTCTAGTCTGAGGACTCAGGACTCGGAGAGCACCCGGCACGAGTCCGAGACAGAGGACCTGATGTGGGAAGACTTCCTGCACTGTGCAGAGTGCAGATCATCCTGCACCTCAGAGACAGGTCCGAAGAACAGAGCAACACCAAATGCATACAGCTAAGCCTGTGCAGATAATCTGTGGGAGTTTGTATCGAAACTAATACCGCGACACGTTTCCTTCACAGAGGGAGAAGGAGGAGGGACGCCCGTCTGTCCGCCTGCTAAAAAGGAATACAGAGACGACCCTTTCCATCAGGTCTGTGAACCCTTATTAAATAAAGTTTTGATGATTAGCAGTTCTAAATATTTATAGAAATCTAAATAAAAACTGGCCTTAATTTGACTGAAAAGTGAGGGATTTTTTTCACATCTAGGTTACATATAACTGTTATTTCAACAGCATCTAAATAACTATATTCAATTTGTATCCATGACCTGCCCCACACTAAAGAAGGCCACTGAAACCTCTAAAAAGGTTATTTTTTGGTGGTTGCAGTAAACGTGCAGGTCAATAATAACAGAGATGTTGTGGTGTATATGTTCCTGTCATCAGGGTCACGTTCCCTGGCTGCACAGCTCCAATCCCGGGCTGGAGAGAGTGAGCGCCATAGTGTGGGAGGGAAACGAGTGCAAGAAGGCCGACATGTCCGTCCTGGAGATCAGCGGCATGATCATGAACAGAGTGAGTTACTAAATCAATGCATACTTTTCATGTTTATTCTTCCAACATGTCAGAGAAGGGTTGAAGGATTAAAAAACTAATGTAGTAACCACATTACTTTTTTCCCCCTCTTCCTCCCCGGCCCCCAGGTGAACCTCTACACTCCTGGTATTGGTTACCAGGTCTTTGGGAACCTGGTTGCAGTGAGTCTCGGCCTTACGCCTTTTGCATACAGGTACTGCTGGTGTAACATAACATCTCCCAACACGTGAAGCCTAGGGGTAAAATAACTTTACTCACATATGTTTTTGTCCCTCTCCTGCAGGCTGGCTCAGTACCGTGACTTGGACCAGCTGACCACACTCTCAGCCAATGAGCTGATCTCTGTGGCACTGGGAGGCGGGTCTGGATCAGATGCATTGGTCATCACCATGGTCACACTCAGCTTCCTGGTGCGCGTTTGCCTTATATGGCTCTTCTTCTTCCTGCTCAGCGTAGCAGAGAGAACCTACAAACAGGTGAGCCTCTGAAATTCTGAATAATTATTTTTAATGGAGTCGCTGGAAGATATTTTTAAACCTTGGTCATATTTTTACATATTTTGGGTTTGAAGTGACTGGTAGGTACAACAAGTTTTGGCACTGGTCTGTAGATGGCCTCTGCCAGCAGCCAAGAACAAACAAGCTACCATTGCCACAACACAGTCCTTTCGTGCATTTCACCCGATCAAAGTATGTTCACTAAAAGTGCTTGTTTTTTCCACTGACAGGCTCAGATTTTTATTCAAAGTGTCTGACAACATTATAAAAAGAGGCCCTGCAGAGACCTGCAGAGATTCTTTGTTTTGGCTAGAAACAGCCGTTATGTTGCAGAGTCAAAGCCACTGACAAAGCTATTGACAAAAACAGTCAATTTAATGGCCTACTTCTGTCTCAGTCAGGTAGTTTATTTGAGTTATTGTGTGACTTTGGTGCTTTAAAGCGGTTGTCCGGATCCAACACAATATTTTTGTGACGCACAATAAAACAAACAAAATAACTGATTGAGGCAGCAGTAGACCAACCACTCCCATTTCTGCAAGGTAAAATTACTATTTTTATCAATGGAGTCCGGTGGGGTTGAATAGTGCCTGTTAATTACAAGTAGTTTTAGTGGACATAATTTGATTGGGCATAGTTGCTGTGAAGGATTACAGCCTGTTCACCGTACCAACCAGTCATTTGTTGCCCAAACTATGTAAAACTTGGGCCCAGGTTTAAGAACAATTAGCCTTTAAGCATGAAACATTGTTTGATACTTAAGTGTGAACCTCTGCAGTATTTAACTCCCCTTTATTTATCTGTTTACGTTCATATGTGTGTTTCAGAGGCTACTGTTCGCCAAGCTGTTTGGTCACCTGACTTCAGCCCGCAGAGCCAGGAAGTCCGAAGTGCCCCATTTTAGACTGAAGAAAGTTCAGAACATCAAGATGTGGCTGTCGCTACGCTCCTACCTCAAGGTGACCTCACTGATGATATTTACACTATAGCTGCATTCATCTGTGACATCACTTCCCTTTTCAAAATTAATATTTACAAATGTGTCCGTTCGTTTTGGACACACTCACAATGATAATGAACAATAATAATGTAATGGATTTACTGACACAGTAACTGTTGCACTCGCAGAGACGGGGTCCTCAGCGTTCAGTGGATGTGATCGTGTCGTCCGCCTTCCTGCTCACGCTGTCTGTCGTCTTCATCTGCTGTGCTCAGGTAACTTCTGAGAGTCAGTTCATCAAAACGTTACAGCTGTGATGTTCTTTGAGTGCGATCACAATAATCCGGTTATCTTTGTGGTCTCTACTCTGAACAATGTTCACTGGCATTTAGATTTGTAGAAGAAACTTAAGCTGAGCAGTGTTGATTAAGCATCGTTCATTTTTGATGCATTTTTACTCATAAAGCCACAGTTTACTGAGTTTTTACGTAATTATTATGGTCTTTCTTGAAATCTCAGTGAAGAGTGGAGCATTGTTGTTTCACGCCCAGTCATCTCAGAACCCCATGATGCACTGCTGTCCCCTCAGTGTCTTTTTTCATGTTACCACTCGGTGGCGCCAAAATCACTTGTTTTCAAATTCTCAACATCCTGGTTGTCAAGACCATCAGAAAGTCTTGACGCCTGAAAACGAATAAAAAGCAACATAAGCCTGATCGATGCATTTTTCTCTCCTCCTGTAGTTGCTCCACGTCCATGAAACGTTCCTGGAGTGTCACTATAACTGGGAGCTGGTGATCTGGTGCTCCAGTCTGTCCCTGTTCCTGCTCAGGTTCGTCACTCTGGGCTCAGAGACCAGCAAGAAGTACAGTAACACCTCCATACTGCTCACTGAACAGGTACACACACACACACACACACACACACACACACACACACACACACACACACACACACGGACAATAACTACACAGCAGACATATCTTCAACACTGACATTGATCCATTTTGTGTTTGACAGATCAACCTGTATCTGAAGATGGAGAAGAAGCCAAACAAGAAAGAGGAGCTGACGCTGGTCAACAATGTCTTAAAACTGGCTACCAAACTACTGAAGGTACGACTCCTTTAAAACTCTAATCCAACAGCTGTGGCTGCTCCAGAATCTGCACTCAGTCTTTTTTTTAATGAATTTATAAACCTGCTTCATAATGTCTCTCTTTCTCTCTCCAGGAGTTGGACGCTCCTTTCAGGCTGTACGGTCTGACCATGAACCCTCTGCTCTACAACATCACCCAGGTGGTCATCCTGTCCGCCGTGTCGGGAGTCATATCCGACCTGTTAGGATTTAACCTGAAGGTGAGTGTGTGTGTGTGAGACAGTGAGGTTTCTGGGTATCATTATGCCGTTTTACATGTCATCATTTGGTTGAAACGTTAGGAAGCCCTCTGTCTATAATGTGAGCGATTAGTGCCAGCAAGTAGCTACAGTGCTAAAGAAACTGGACTGTAACAGGTAACAGGTACTTTGCAAGTATCAAAAATACAAAAGACTCATCATGTTGTCAGATCAGAGCCTCCTTTACTCAGATTAGAGTATAATTTTACATTATGGTGAAGCTGAAGATTTGTGTTTTAATCCTGTTTCTGTCGTCCTGCTCACAGCTGTGGAAGATCAAATCGTGACAGTGGACGGAGGGACGGCGTCGACCTTCACTCTCACTGACCGACTCACTGAACGCTCGTCTGACTGATCGATTTAACGGTCGACTGAACGTTGGTCTCGACATATCCGAGTGCTTTGACCTTCAACGTTCCCACTTTGTGCAATTCACAAGCTATTTATTTACCCACTCAGTGTTTGTACTTAGGGTTTATTTGAATTGTAGTTTGTTTCATTTTTGTGTTCTGCAACACAAACACGATGCTATATTTTACCTGTCTACAACAAGTGTTAGTATTATTACAAGCATAAGTTATTATGTTTAACGTGATGGTTTAGGTTCTCAGCTGCATTTGCGACAGTTCAGTTCACAAATCTGAAGGCTAATTATTAAGCTGACCATGGGGCAAAAATCTTTTTATTGTAATTTTTGTGTTTTATTGGCTTCGACTGAAAGTTCTTATTATTTATATGTTGAGTGAGTCTCAAAACAAAACTTCAAACTCTGTTACGACTTTAAAACTCGTTTTAAAAATACATAGTCCAATGAGTCCATTGAAACATTTCCTTGAGGGGACAGTAAATGCTTTAAACCACAGAGGTGGTGCAGAAACTGCACTAAAATTAACAATAAATTTGGTGTAATTCCTGATATGTGACAAATAAGAAAGTAAAGGTGTCTTTTTTTAGTTCTCAGAATCTCAGTTCCTGAAAATTAACCTCTGCTCCCCGATCATACGAGCACATCTGTTAATGGATTTAACAGCGTAGTTGATTTATATGAAAATATTGTCCCAGTGTTACGTTCTCGCCGGGAAAAGGTGAAAAGCCGGACGACATCAGCACTGCAAAGTAACAATCATCCAGTTAATGGAAATAACAGAACGTGGAGGTGACATTTACACCTCAGTCTCATAAAATCAAAACATCCCTTTTAGTATTTTTTATTTTTTTTTGTGTAAGTTTTAATTTTACAACTTGTATCTGTGGGTCTGACAGTATTTCCAGCAATACGTGTGTTGGTACTAACGCGTCCTCTCTGGTTCAGGACAATTTTGTACAACGTCCGTTAAAATGTGCAGAAAATGAATGAGATTTGGTTCAAGCTACTTCTGTTACGAGAAGATTAGGACACTTGCCTATTCCCTGCAAGAAGAACCTTCTTCCTACACAAACCCTCTGCTCACAATCCCATAATGCAGTGGGTCACATTTTCTAGTTGGTGTTAGTGTCCACAATATCAGCGTACTTTTGACTCTAGTGTAAACTATTGAGTGTCTGACTGGTCTACAATGGTGAATATGGGAGAGTCCAGTCTAGAAGTAGCTCCATTCTAAAAAATAATAAATAAATAAATGATTTTTAGAGCAACAATGTGTTAATTTTCATGAAGAACACTATGTTAACTAAATTTGGCTTTTTGGAGCAGTCCTGACAAAAAAAGTGACATTTTAGAGGAATCTTCTAGTACAGTGGCTGTGTTGCAGTGTAGCCGAACACTGTGTCAGATCTGTGTCCTGCATATCGAACCGTTTTTAGACCGTCTGATTGGTCGGTTTGTGTCAGTCAGGATCAGACAGCCCCGTCAGTCCAGTTTAGAGATCCAGTGGATCTTTTTGTATAAAATTAGATAACATTTAACGTCTGCCTGTCACAGATTTCTGAACACTGCAGTTAAAACAGGCGTGGATGTGGGTGAAGATTTGCACTTTAAAAACAGATTTAAAATGGAAGAAAAATAAGTTACATCTTGTGTCAATGTCAAGTTTTTTTTGTACCTCACCTGCTTGTCACAGTCACAGGTGTGTGCTGTCCAAGCGAATGTTCGCTCTGAATTTAGATAAACGTGTGTCGACAATTCACGTCTCTCTGTGAAATAATCCTACACGGTACGTGAAGTTATCACGCCCACAGAAAACACCGTCAGCTTGACACAAGGTGTTAATGAAACTAACTTCATTCATGGAAATGCTAGCATAATCATCTTCATCAGTGTGTTCGAGGAGGAAGACCAAAGTGCTTGATTACTGTTTGTTCTTGTTTGTCTGCTGGAAAAAGAATTTATTTGCAGCATAATGCTTTAAGGTCTATTTGTTTCCCTTTGGAAATACTTTAAGCTGTATTTTTGTTTTCTTTTTGCTCTTTTATCTTTCGTTTATAAAGGTTGTTTCTCTCGTTTTACTGTTTTTAAGGAACAAAGAAGCTTGACATGTATGGATGAACGTGAATCTAGCTGAAGGACTCAATGTTGTGATTTTCTGTTTTCAAAGAGTCTGAAGATTTAGATTTAGGTTTTTTTGTGAACTATTCTGTCCGCAAGGTCAACATTTTGTAAGAAAAATAAAAAGAAATGGCTGACTCACTCACTGTTTGTCTTATTTAATTACTTTTTTAGTTACTTTGCAAATGTAGTTACTTTTTAGTTACTTTTTGAAATTCAAACTATTTTTGAAAGTAAATAAGTTTTTTTTTTTTTGAAAAGTAACAAAGTAACTATTTTTGAAAGTAACTGGTTAATTTCAGAAAAATAACAAAAGTAACAAAAATTACCATTTGAAAAGTAACTAAAAATTAAACTTTAAAAGTAAATAGAAGGTAACTATTTTTAAGTGTAACTAAAAAGATTTTTTAAAAAGACTTTTTGAACTAAAATGTATTTTATTTATTTATATAGCGCAATTCCTAACAGAGTTATCAGTGGCAGGAAGAAACCTCGAACGGGACCAGGCTCAGATGTGGGCGGCTTTCTGAGAAAACAAACAGGGTACAGCCAACATACTAACAGCAGCTCTAGTGCTGACAACAGGAATGTGACTAATAAATTAGCAGTGTGGTGCCGTTGGAAAACATGACGAGTGGCTGACGATCCGCAGCAGTGATTCATGAAGCTAAAAAGAAGAAGAAAGTAACGTTTTTGGTAAAGTTACTAAAAAGTAACTTAAAAAGTAACTAAATTTGCAAAGTAACTAAAAAAGTAACTTTTTTAGCAAAGTAACTAAAAAAGTAACTGAATTTGCAAAGTAACTAAAAAAGTAACTTTTTTGGCAAAGTAACTAAAAAAGTAACTAAATTTGCAAAGTAACTAAAAAAGTAACTTTTTTGGCAAAGTAACTAAAAAAGTAATTTTAGTTACTTTGCAAATTTCGTTACTTTTTTAGTTACTTTGCTAAAAAAGTTACTTTTTTAGTTACTTTGCAAATTTAGTTACTTTTTTAGTTACTTTGCCAGAAAAGTTAATTTCTCAGTTATTTTGCAAATTCAGTTACTTTTTTAGTTACTTTGCAAATTCAGTTTATTTTTTTAGTTACTTGCCAAAAAAGTTTTCTGGCAAAAGTTCCTTTTTATAGACGGATGTAGTCCATGTCCAGGTAACTACAAAGTGTAGATTGATACTTATCAATCTATCAATCAATCTTCATCCATATTGCGCCAATTCCTAACAGCGCTATCTCAAGGCATAAAGAGCAGGTCTAGACCAAACTCTTTAATTAAGAGAGTTCAAAATTAAGGATTCAAGAATCCCCACATGAGCAGCATCAGATAATATAATCATTAGGCAACAGTGGCAGGAAGAAACCTCGAACAGGACCAGGCTCAGATGTGGGCGGCTTTCTGTCAGGGTCCGTGTTGGGTGGAGGTTGGACGGAGAGAGAAAACAAACAGGGTACAGCCAACATACTAACAGCAGCTCTAGTGCTGACAACAGGAATGTGACTAATAAATTAGCAGTGTGGTGCCGTTGAAAAACATGACGAGTGGCTGACGATCCGCAGCAGTGATTCATGAAGCTTTAAAGAAGAAGAAAGTAACGTTTTTGGTAAAGTTACTAAAAAGTAACTTTTTTGACAAAGTAACTGAAAAAGTAACTAAATTTGCAAAGTAACTAAAAAAGTAACTTTTTAGCAAAGTAACTAAAAAAGTAACTAAATTTGCAAAGTAACTAAAAAAGTAACTTTTTTGGCAAAGTAACTAAAAAAGTAATTTTAGTTACTTTGCAAATTTCGTTACTTTTTTAGTTACTTTGCTAAAAAAGTTACTTTTTTAGTTACTTTGCAAATTTAGTTACTTTTTTAGTTACTTTGCCAGAAAAGTTAATTTCTCAGTTACTTTGCAAATTCAGTTAATTTTTTTAGTTACTTGCCAAAAAAGTTTTCTGGCAAAAGTTCCTTTTTATGGACGGATGTAGTCCATGTCCAGGTAACTACAAAGTGTAGATTGATACTTATCAATCTATCAATCAATCTTCATCCATATTGCGCCAATTCCTAACAGCGCTATCTCAAGGCATAAAGAGCAGGTCTAGACCAAACTCTTTAATTAAGAGAGTTCAAAATTAAGGATTCAAGAATCCCCACATGAGCAGCATCAGATAATATAATTATTAGGCAACAGTGGCAGGAAGAAACCTCGAACAGGACCAGGCTCAGATGTGGGCGGCTTTCTGTCAGGGTCCGTGTTGGGTGGAGGTTGGACAGAGAGAGAAAACAAACAGGGTACAGCCAACATACTAACAGCAGCTCTAGTGCTGACAACAGGACTGTGACTAATAAATTAGCAGTGTGGTGCCGTTGGAAAACATGACGAGTGGCTGACGATCCGCAGCAGTGATTCATGAAGCTAGTAAAGTAACGTTTTTGGTAAAGTTACTAAAAAGTAACTTTTTTGACAAAGTAACTTAAAAAGTAACTAAATTTGCAAAGTAACTAAAAAAGTAACTTTTTTAGCTAAATTTGCTAAATTTAACTAAATTTGCAAAGTAACTAAAAAAGTAACTTTTTTGGCAAAGTAACTAAAAAAGTAATTTTAGTTACTTTGCAAATTTCGTTACTTTTTTAGTTACTTTGCAAATTTAGTTACTTTTTTAGTTACTTTGCTAAAAAAGTTACTTTTTTAGTTACACTTAAAAAAGTTACTTTTTAGTTACACTTAAAAAAAGTTACTTTCCATTTACTTTTAAAAATGTTCAATTTCTAGTTACTTTTCAAAAGGTAATTTTTTAGTTACTTTTGAAAATAGTTACTTTTTTATTTTTCTGAAATTAACCAGTTACTTTCAAAAATAGTTACTTTTTAGTTCTTCTACAATAAGTGACTTCGTAGTTACCTGGACATGAACTACATCCGTCCATGTTGGAGTTCAGTTCTTTTGTTGTTTATGAATAATTTTATGGGAATCTTTTTTAAAAAGGTTATATTACATATAGAATTTTAATAATAAAGTAACTTTTAGTTGCTTTAGAAAAGTTACTTTTGCGTTACTTTTACAAACAGTAACTTTTTAGTGGTAATCAGAGGAACAACATACAGCTTCTTAAATCAGGTACTCACACTAAACACCAATGAGACAGACCGACTGATTCAAAAAACCTTTTTTATTAGAACAATACAGCAGATATAAAGGTCTATTGCAATCAAACACTCCCATCAGAACGGTGTGCTTCAACGGACAAAATGCGCTTCAACCAAGAGAAATAAATTAATACAAACTAGATAAAATAAAAACAGAAAAAAGAAAAACAGTGTGTAATTCAATTACCGGTTCAGATAAAGCCGCCATCACATGGAAGCTGGCAAACTTATTTCAGATGTCGACGTACAGTTCATAATAGTAGAAGTTCCATTGTGCAGGTGTGAGATTTTGGTATTGCCAGAAAACAGATTTTTAAAAAGTTCACCTTGTTTTAATCTCAAAGTCCCTTAAAGTCGTCTTTATCTGATGTTTGGAGGAGACGTGCTGCTCGTGGGGTGACCTCTCACCTCACATGATCTCTGGCTAATTAGAGAAGCACGTGAAACATAATACAACAGAAAAAAAGAAAAATTAAAGCTTGCATTAATAATAATAATAATAATAATAATAATGACAATAATAATAATACCAAAACCAGCAGTGGATCAATCAAAATACAACCCAATCAAAAAGAGAAAGCGTGTTTTCAGACAGAGTAACGCTTGTTCTGTGGAGGTGAATCTTATAAAGCGTCACAGAGGAGGAAGACTACGACCAGCTGTAATAATACTGCAGCTTTACCAAAGTGACATTTCTTCATACGGGGCCTTGTTTATAAAAATATCTTTAGGTCGTCCTTTATGTGTTGTAACAAATCAGTTGAGGGCGTGTTATATGAAAGAATAAACCTAGAGTGGTGACACGGCAAATTAGTTTTATCTTCAGATATTTAGGAGAAAAAAAAGACTACAAATAAGCTGGATAAGCTCTTTCATATGTTGTAGTTTAAGACTTTAGGTTTTGGTTTTGAGTACGAATGATCAATGGTCAGAAAAGTGACTCAGAGTTGTCACGGTAACCGGCGGGCCGTTTGTTTGATAAGATTCAGACGTTGTGCCTCATATTTCCTCCTCGTCCTTGCATATACAGACATGAAGTTGTTTGAAGCGCTTCCTAAGACTGCGTTATAGTTTCATCCTCCCCTTCAATTCATTTATCATCTAACATATTTATTTATTCTTGTCATTATAACATTTTTTTGCTTTTTTATATATATTTCATACAAATCTATAACCCAAAATTTAGAAATCTTATTTACATGGAAAAGTTTTTTTTTATTTTTTATTTTTTACTTTAAAAGTGACTATTAACCCCCTGCCCGCCCCGGTTCCCAACATCTCCCCCTGCTGCCTTCACACTCATGGAAGAAATCCATTTTCCACTCAATTCTTTTTTCTTTTTTTCATATTTGAATGATCTCAAGTGTGACTTGAAAAGCAGCATTCAGCAAAAAAAACACCCCAAATTTCAAAAAATTTTTAAAGCCACAATTACGCTTTCGTTTCATATCAAACCATTAAACTCTTAAAAGTCAGAACTCAACACAGAAGAAAGTGTAGGAATACTGAAGGGAGGTTTTGAATGCCTCGCTGACCCCTCCCCCCCAAAACCAACGGAGATACTTCCTGGAAAACGGCAGATTCTCAAAAACTGGTTCATAAAATATCCTGGAAGTGTTTTTGTAGCGACAGAGCCAGACAGACAGACAGACAGACAGACAGACAGAGACAGACAGACAGACAGACAGAGGACTACAACCCTTTGTCGTTCTGTTTTAATAGTGTCCCCTGGGAGGCTGTCCTCTGCATTACGCACACAGACACACACCAGACATGCCACTTCGGTCTTCGGTCTGGAGGGAGAGCGTGTGTTTGCGCATGGTTTTATGTGTGTGTAATCCTGTGCACATTATTAGAACCAGCGCCTCCCCATAAAGTGTGTGTGGGTGAATGAGTTGAGTGAGTCAGTGTGTGTATGTGTGTGTGTGTGTGTGTGTGTGTGTGTGTGTGTTAGAGGGTGCCATCCTCCGCGCAGCCTGCTCCCGCCGTGTAGCGAAACTCCTGCAGGTTGGAGACACCGTGGAAATGAACGAAAGCCCCCGCGACCACCAAGATGTGGAACAACTGGTGGGAGTGGAACTAGGAGAGACAGAGCGGAGAGAAAGAGAGCAAATTAAATGTGTGCGAGAGAGATACGGAGTGAAGAATGTGAGGGAGAAAGTGCTACTGCTTTAATATCCGTCAGTCATTTACCCAGATGTCACACTTTCCGGGGAAGAACCTCTCAGGGATGCGAGCGGCGTACAGGCAGGCTCCGGTGATGTAAAGTGTCGCCATGAGCAGCAGCCAGCCCATCTGGCCCATGGTGGTCGCTTTGATCAGACCCTCGCTGATGACGAAGTGCAGGGTGGGGACCACACCGCTCAGACCCAGACCCACAAACACTCCTGAACACAAGCAGAGGGAGAGAAGAGGGGTAGTGAACACTTTGGCCACTTGGCGGGGGGCCGAAAACCAAAGCATGCTGAAAAGGCTGGAAATGCAGCGTAGTGCTAAGAACTGTAGACGAGGACACTTAAAGGTTTTATCACAATGAACAATCTGCATTCACTTTACACACTCTAAAGAAAAAAATAAAGATGAATAGAAAATGAATACTTAAATTGATTACACTGCTTTGTTCAATGACTGATTTTGTAGTGAAATGAGGAGGCACGAGGATAACTCAGATCAGTAGTTCCTCGTATATTACAGCGCTTTCAAAAAAAATTATGCTCGCGGCTAGTTAGGACAGTCCAACAGAAAACATGGCAAACTGATGTGTCGCTGCTGTTGGGACATGTTACTGAACACGTCACTGTCTCACTCTACCTGCTCTGACTCCTCTGTACTGCGGCGTGGCGAAGAAGTCGCACTGGGAGACGGTGATGGCGGCCAGTCCCAGTATGCAAACCACTATCAGGTAGATGAAGCAGGGCTGAGGGGAGCAGTAGAAGGAGTAGTACAGCCAGGGGACGAAGGAGCCCATGATCAGGAAGGCTATCCCACTGTAGTCCAACCTGGAAACACGCAGAGAGGATGATTAAAGAGCGTTTAACACTATCACATGACCAATGAGCTTTAGGGACTTTTTTTCCACGTGTGTCTTACTTGGAGAAGACTCTGGAGACGCCCTCAGAGTGGCAGTAGACTGTGTGGAAGAGCCAGGAGAAGGACAGGCAGAGGATGGCTCCTAGGAAAAACATCCCGATAACTACCTTCTCCTGGACCGGAGCCACGAACGACATGTTGGGCCTGAACATGTACATCAGACCCAGACAGAGAAAAAACAAACAGCCTGCGGGGAGAGAAGAAGAGGGATGGAAGAGAGAAAATTAATCATTCATCAAGACAAATAACTGCAAACATTGTCACCATGTGTTCAGTAGATGCAGCATCACCTTGAACTAAACACAAAGGCATTTAGGTGCAGTGTCTCTATTTGACCACTAGGTGGGAGCAGAACTCAGACAGCTGTTTTCAAGTCAGAAAACACTTTTCTTAAGCAGTTATAGTAGAAAAAAAATGTTTTGACTTAAAAATATTGTGAAATATGCACTTTTTAACGTCTTTTCAACAGAAATCTTGCTGTTTACAGCAGAACGCCCTGTTTACATTTGGCTCCCTAAATGATGTCATTTGGAGATATGTCAGACATGTGGCCTCCGGCCCTTCAGCAGGTCGATTGTCCCAGCAAAAGAAAACCTCCTGAATCTTCCTCGCTGTCCTCTATTGTTTTTCAGCTCCTGGTAGCACGAAGACGTCGGAGGCGAAAGCAAAGCACATAAACTGTTGTGTTCTTCTATAAGCGTTCCTAAAGAGCAGCCCCGTCTGTCTGAGAAACATTACGTGTTTTTTGAACATTAAACCCTGTAAACCCATTGTAGTAAGACCACAGTGTATGAGTGTTTTGAAAATGAGCAGAATGTGGGGCCTTTAAACAAAGCGTAGAAACAGCAAACAATTGAACCAAAGTTTGGCAAAACACAAATCCAACCCATTGTACGGCGCTCAGCCAAAATCAACAGTAATGCCCTGGAATTTGTTGGATTTGAGGACCTTGTTTTCTTACACAAGTCCCCAGCTCAGCTCAGCTCTTGATATTTTAGAAGTTAATGAATCTGATTTTGCTGCTTGCCAATGTGAAATTTTACATGAGATTTTTTTTATCTCACTTGTCTGGTTTAATGAAGATTAACTAAAGGATAAAAGAAGAGCAAGCGAAGAACAGAGGCAGGAACAGAGAAACAAACCCCAAAGTACTAACTTCTTTCATTACTTTTTTTGTTCATTATTCTTATATTTATTTTGTAAAAGAGCATCAGTGTGTGTGTGTGTGTGTGTGTGTGTGTGTGTATGCTACCTAGCAGGTGTGTCCAGATGTTTCCTGTCTCTGTGTGGATTCTGAAGATACTCTTGAAGCAGGCGCGAAATGAAGGCATGGGTGGCCTGTGGCCGTGGAGCAGGAAGTCGTTGTCCTTCAGCCAATCAGGGAGCACGTCGTGAGGTATGACGCGCCACCGGCCCTCCCACACCTGATCGGTTAGTGAAAGGACACCGACAGAAACATTCAAGTTTCAAGCATTCAAGACAGAAACATTCAAGTTTAGAAAAACAAGCTGGAGAGAATGGATGATCAAGTTAGTGAAAAAATGACCCTAATCAGATTTCCTTTATGGGCAGCAGCTGGTTGTTTCCTTAAATAGGGTGTATGTTTGTGTGCAAGAGAGGAGTACAGTGTGTGATCACGAGTGTGTGATCACGAGTGTCGTGTAGGTGTCAGTGTCAAACGAGCAGTATCGGGGTCAACTGATGTAAATAAATAAACTGAAGCCCGATATGGCAAAACACCATGATGGAGAGGAGCGAGAGAAATAATCCTTTGACAGTTTCTCTCCAGTGATTAATTCTCCTAATTTGCAACCTGCTGGCTGCAATTTCAGCAGAATCTCAGTGTGTGTGTGTGTGTGTGAAAGTAAGTCCAAGCTGATGTCAGCTCACATGAGTCCAAGTTCCAGCCGTGTCGTCTTACAAGCAGACATTCCAACTCTTAACATCAGCCTACTTGCTCATGCTCATTTCAAAATGACAACGACACATATTTGACTGGGCAAACGCTTTCAGGACACGAACTTCACAGATTCTGTTTTGACATCTATCAAATTCATACACCATGTTCTGACAGTTTCTGGCAAAGTAAATTGGAGAAGAATAAAAAAAACAGTAATGTGCTGGATTTTATGAATTCTGCACTCTCAAACTAAACCGTAAAAAAACCTTTTATCACTAGTAAACTGGTGGATTCCTGTTAGCCACTGCGATGTATTTTGGACATTTTCCAATTTGGCTCATGAAACATGTTCTGTATGAGAGATAAGAACATAAAAAAATAAAAAATGAAGCACCTGGCCTGTGAAGTTTGTTTAGGACACAATACTTAGTTTGCATTGCGGTTTTATGGTTTATTGGTCTCTTTTACGATGCGGTGTTATCGAATGTTGTCGTTAAAGCACTTCAGTAAAACAAACTTCGCTCTTGGGAAGATTAACAAATTGAGTGGGTGTTGGAATTAAAGGAGAGGCTCAACAAAACGTCTGTATAGATAAGTTAAGGGGCAGAATGAAGAGGCGATATGTCTCATTTTAACACAAGCTAATACACATGCACGTGTGTGTGTGTGTGTCTATACTGTGTGTGTGTGTGTCTATACTGTGTGTACATTACCTTGTGTACAAACTCCTCCATCCTCTCCATGGCGTGGTGAGCCTGCAGCAGCGGAGTCATTCCCATGAAACCTTCATCACTGCTCCTCTCGCCCTCTTCCTCTTCCTCTTTCTCCTCTCCTTCTTCTCCTCTGTCATCCTCTTCGTTTATTCTTCTCTCCTCGTCGCACTCCGGGACACTCTGAGGAGAAGAGAAACAGATACATTCACAAAGGTCAATTAAGAGTCATTACAACACAGATTTGGGTTTGTTGTCTGACTGCAAGCAACAAAATCAGGCTATTAGACTCATTACAAACACAGGCTGTATTTTAACAAAAAAAGAGCAAAATTTTGATTGAACAGATGTAGACACAGTCTGTCCAATGTGAATTCAATCTAACACAATAGCTGTCACAGCTGGGGACAGAATTAATATGTGTAGTGCTTTATGATAAATATAGTCATTCATCATAAGTGCCACACAAACAAACAGCCACACATGGAGCTGACACACTTAAAAAGAAAAAACAACGGTGATGTTGTGTGTGTGGTTTCAGGTGGACAAAATTGATAATGTGCCGGCACGCAAAAAAATACATTTAACGTAAAATATACATTTCTTTAATGCATAATACAGACACACAATCTTCACCACACACACACACACTACACGTTTTGCTGGAGGTGAGCAAGAGAAAAAAAGATGGGGAGGTGAGAAAAAGAGAGACAAGAGTGAGAAAATTAAAAACAAAAAGCAGCGAGACAGACAAGAAAACAACAGAACTGCAGAAAGAGAGAGACAGAGAGAGAGAGAGAGAGAGAGAGAGAGAGAGAGAGAGAGAAAAAGTCCTGTTGTATATATAATGCATGACTAACCCATTTTTAAAGACCCACCAGCAAAATACACTCCAACGGCATGGTCCATGCTTGTGTGTGTGTGAGTGTCTGAGTGTGTTGACCAGGACATCTCTTGTGTAGACATTTACACGACTTGCATAGTCAAAGTCTGTAGGCAGTGAGCGCTTTCAGGTTTCTAAAGTCTGACTTTGTTAGTCTTACATCTGTCTGTGTGTGTGTGTCTGCTTATGAGTGTGAAGACTGCGCTTAATCATGCATGAGGATGAATCTCAGTCTGCTGCTGTGTATAGGAAGAGAGACAGAGACACACATGGTTTCAATCAGACCTGGAGACGTGCCACTGTAAATAATGTTCTCATAAATCCGCTGCTTCAAAGCCGAAATAAAGGTGACACCTCACATCAGTTGTAGGTGTGAGTGTGTGTGAGGGTGAACGCTGGTGATTGTGTGTGAGTATACTATGTGAGCAGAGGGGATCTGGGTGACTGCCAAGTAGTCACGTGTACTCTGCAGTCTTTGTGTGTGTGTGTGTGTGTGTCAAACATATAAAAGCCTCTCATGTGTGTCCATGCATGCATGTTATGTAGGTGGAGGCTTAAATCCAGATGCTGCTGGTCTCATTGTGGATGTTGAGGTTATTCTTGAACGGTGTGAATACTCTATGTGTGTGTGCGTGTGCATGGGGACAACAGGGTGTCCTCTAAGTGTTCTCAATATGCCATCCCTGAATCGAAGCCAGCACATTCACACACACACACACACACACACACTCATACATGCACAGATGATATTCGGCTAAATGAAGCACGCTGACGCACTCAGATGCCCATAACGTACCCACAGCTATTTCACACAAAGGGCAACTGGATGGCAGCAAAATACAGTAAATACTTTCAGGACAGACTGAAATATGGGACAGTGTGTCAAACACACACCACCTTATTCAACACATACAGCACAAAGAAAGAGAGCAACGTAGATCGGGAGAGAGAGGCAGAGATGAATGGGACGCATTTAGCCTGCAACCTGTGCGTGCCAGTGATTTATGATCTAGAAATTACCTTTTTACTGAACCACTACAAATGTTTGGCTAGAGTATTGTCGCACTGTATCACGCTTTTATTACACACAAACCTTGGTGTCTATATTACCCACAATTTAAGAAGAACCATGGTTTTCACAGAACAGCGACAACATGTAGTTGAGGAAACAGTTCTTCCACAAAGATTTCTTTGATCTGCCTTGATCTCAACAATATCTGTGCTTAATATGGGTGTTGAGTGTCTTTTAATTAGCATTTGACTGCAGTTCTGCCATGTGAAATGGAGTGTTGAGCTGGAAAGAGGAAGCTGTGGGTGTATGCAGATATTTTTGTGGAGAAAAAGAAAAAAGCTGACAGTGACCAGCTGCCAGCTTGGGAGACGGAGATGAAACCACTTTTCTCCTGTGAAACATCTGTTCGGCTGCACTAAACTCAATCCAGACTGTGAAAGCCGCCGTGTTGAGGTTTAGCGGCAGGTGATGCAGAGGGCTTCACTGCCAACTGCTCAGCTGAAGCTGCTGTAATCAGATCTAGAAACAACTTAAAGAGAAGATACAGACAGGAGGGCTGTGGGAGGGAGGTACGTTAGGTTCTTGGAAACGTGGGCTATCCCTCACACACTAATGTGCTTACGTTCAGGCACTCACACATACACACACTAAGCGGACGAATGCAGAAGTCTGCTACACGTGACTCCACCTCAGCTAGCCCGGGCTCCGACACGGCCAAGGTTGTGGAGTCAAATTTCGCTCTGTGTGAAAGTGTGTGTAGTTAAGGATATGATCCCATCCCACTGGGAAGTGTCCATCCTCAGCTCTGGGAGCTCACTATGTGACAGCTCATCATGTATGACTAAAACAGTCTGGGGGTCAGCGCAGCCAGGCTGGCTGCTCGTCTGACACAGAGCCACAGTCACATGCGTTGGGTTTCATCATCTTGGTTGTTGTCGTACTTCAGAAAAGTGCTGTTCCCATTTTTCTCGGAAAGGACTTCCCTGGAAACACCTGAGGGAATTCTTTACAACTCCAGAGAAGGATTTGAACAGATTTGATAACATGTTCAGCTAGTTTTTACCAAAGTAAACATCTGGGGGAATCTCATTAAGTACTTAAATACAAAGATTACTCACATTGTCCATATCTGCTTTAGACATGTAAACTCATATGGCTGTAATGACTTTAATACCCCACCCCTTTAGATTAACTGCTGCACAAATAGGTGCAATCAATTACTGTTATTGTTATTCACTCATCTACTTATTATTTCCTCAATTAATCAATTAATAATTTGGCTATTAAATGTCAGAAAATGAAAAATGCCCATCACAATTTCTGACTTATCAAAATTCAACTCATTTTGTCCACCCAACACTTCAAAACTCAGAAACCAGCTAAACCAGTAAATGTTGGATTTTTGTCTAGAAACAACATAAATGATCAACTGATTATCAGATTATAATATTATAATCAATCATAATTAAAATAACTACATAAACACAGTATTTTCGGTATGTATGCTAGCATGTGTGGATGCCTTGGTAGAGTGTGTCTGATAAAGAGGGTCACTATCCTTATCAAAGCGTTGCAGGCACACCCTAAGACAGCACGATTACATGACTCAGTTATTTTGATGAATCTGTTTTTTTTTTAAAAGGGTCATCTGTAAGAGAAATGGAATACGAAGATTATACAAATTAATCACTTTATTTCATTTATCAATTTACAATTAATGGCTCAAATATTCTGGTGCACAGATGACCAAAACATAGGAACAATTGATTCTGATGTGTTGTAAGTTTTCTAATTTTGTCTCAAAAGCCTGGAAGAGGACAAGTTGGATAATTTAATCAATATTTATTTTGATATCTCCATTATTTCACAGCACATGTTTTGTTGGGACTTGTGAATTTCGTTGTAGACATGAAAGTACCAGGAAAGAGTGCGTTTCCGGGACAAAGTCAGGAATAACAACAGCACAGAGACTTTCAACACTTTTCATTCACGTAGGAATCAAGCAACTGGTCTTGGATGATATACAGACATGAGAACAAGAGAGGAACAAGGAAATCCCCTGAGACAGCGGCCTGCTCGGCATTAAATGAGGCAGTTTTTCTTAAAAGCCCCTAAAGACCAATCTCTCCCTCTTCCTCGGACACTTGCACAAAAAAACATATATCCAGCTCCCCTCAGACTCATTAACCATTCTGTATGTAGACCTGGCTAATGACTTTCACCTGACTAATGGCGGTTCACACACACCTGAAACACTGTGTGCGTGTGTGTGTGTTATGAGGAATCCTCTGGTCTAATTGGCTCTGCTGAGCTCTACAGTCCGCAAGCGGAAGCTAAGTTTGAGAAGGAAGTGAGAAGGGTGGAGAGACATTTGGGGAAAAATCTCTGACCTGCAGAGAAACATGGAACTTTAGTCTCTAAACAAAGTCACGTGCTGGCAGTTTGATAGAGGGTGTGACCCAGGAGGCTGCTCCCAGCCAACAAGAATAAAGCTAAAACTCTACTGACCAATGACAGCAGAGTCTGAGCCGATGATGGACCAAAGAGGGAAGAGCTCACCCTTGTACACTGTAACCCCTGCACAGCACAGGCAGAGAGATTTGACATGTGACTCACACACGCACAATGCTCTCTTGGGACACTCTTGGGACAATAACAATCTGGAAAAGATGCCAAGACCCTCAAAAAAAACAGACAGTATGTTCCAAATACACGCACATGCCAGCCTCTAAAAAACAGACACTGAGCTCAAGCTGCCACAAGACAAACTGTTCTCTCTGTTCATGCCCGTGACCATGAGGAGGGCATGAAAATCTGCATTAGCGTGGCAACAAAGTAACACAGATTTTTATCAAACTGTGCACAGTCGGAGGGCTTAAATCAAGGATCTCCATTGTTTAAAGACAGTTCAAAGTAGTCTTGTTTTTTTAATTGCGTCAGTGGATAGGATAGAATGGATGTCAAATTGGGGCTAGGTATCAATTACAAAGTTGGAAATTTTAAAAGCACTTGGAACATGTGATCTTAGCTGCTTTCTGAGGGATATTTGAATTGTGCTGGTATGGTGTTACCTCTGACTACAACTATCTGCTACTTAAAACCATGTAAACTCAGCTATCCCTTAATGATTTCCTTTATTACGTATATACAAATAAAATATGAGGCTTTTAGCTTAGCTTAGTGTAGAAGGGTGTAAAGAGCTAGCTTGGCTTTGTCGAAGGGTATCAAAATGTGCCTAGCAGCATAAAGCTCTCTAATCAACGCATTGTAACATATTTTTTTAATCCGTACAAAAATCGGTGTCGGAGTGCTCCTTGGCCAGTCTAAACCATTTGCCAGGTAACCAGCCAGCAACCAGTTCGACCTTGTATTGACAGTATAGACATGAAAGTGATCATCTAACTCCAAGCAAGAAAGCAAATAAATGTAATTCTCTTTAAGATGTGGTTCATGCAAATAGCATGCTATTAGCTGCCCATCAATACCTGCCCATCAATACCTGAGAAATGTCTGTAATATTTTGAACATTCAGTGTGATGTATGAACTAATACCATAAACATTTTTTCAGTCCTGCAAGTTCAGATTTTTTGTCCCTCCAATGTCTGAGGGTTTACTGCACTGCGATAATTGAGCTGTTAAAATAACTGTGGGATTGTGATCATAGATGAGAGCTACAATGGGAGGAAGTGAAACTGGATGTCAGATCCACCTGCGACTCAGCGTTGATGCACGAAAGCGATAAAAACCTTTTGTCAGAAAGAGAGGATGTGCAAAGGTCCAAAATCCTAAGCATTGTTCACTGGTATTTGTTCACTGTTTGTTGGTATTTCCCTTGTTTTGTTGTTGATGTTGGCGTTTAATAAAACACCACGGCATACGTTCTGTTCTCATTGATCTGAGTGTACAGTAGGTATTTGTTTCAGAGTTCAAGTGCATGTTGACCGAGAAGTATCTGTTGTCTCTGTGAGGTTTTGTGTAAAAAAACAAGAACACAGTAGTCTACTCATTCTCTGGTTAAACTCCTTTAAAAGACGGGAAAACATTATCAGACTTCATTGGGTTCTCTGGGTTCTATCGTTAGTTCTCAGCAGGATCTTTTCTCTGCTCTCCTGATAATCTCATTTTCATTAGTTGCATTAGCACAAACTTCCAATTGACAGTAACTCGCCTAACAGCTAATACCATCTAAAAAGTGTTAATTACCTAAATTGAATTAAACTATCTGTAAAAGACACTCAATTGAACTTTAATGACACTGAAAGCTTGGCACCTATGGATTACCAATGCAGGTACAAACTGAGAACCACAGTGTTTTAAAGCGTTAGAGGCATCATCAGGGAACGTCTTCAGTTTAATTGTCTGTTTAAAACAATTCTAAGCATCGAATTTCCACATCAAATAATTCAACCTAAAGTATTTGGCTGAGGATGTTGGCAGGTTAACGGCTATTGTTAGGAAATTATTTTTTGTGACTGTCGGGTGTGATCAGGAAGACACGCAAATACCAGAATCTCATGGGACAAGTTCAAAAAGGTTAGAAAAACAGGAAACATTTGTGTTTTTCAGCAAAAAATAACAGTTTTGAAAAGAAAGAAATCACCCTTGAAGCTTTTAAAGTACAATTTATAGACAAAGAATAGACCATTCAGTCTGATGGAAGTGTGATACCAACCCCAAAGCTCTACCGCACACATCTCGACACTCACGCTGACACCTATTCAAAATGCTGAATAAAGGGCAGCCTGTGGGGTGTTAAGACAGCCTGCCCTCACTGCTTGGGGCATGCCCCCCCCTCCTGAGTGTCCTCTCAGGTATCAGTGTTGTGTTACAGCAGGTGAAAAGGCTGCACACAACC
Source organism: Pempheris klunzingeri (assembly GCF_042242105.1). Lineage (NCBI taxonomy): Eukaryota > Metazoa > Chordata > Actinopteri > Acropomatiformes > Pempheridae > Pempheris > Pempheris klunzingeri. Next base: position 7,896,063 of record NC_092033.1, read on the forward strand.
ACACAGAAGCAGACACAAATGCACACACGAACACTATTGTGTGTCAGCTCAACGGCCCTACGCTGATCGACTTTCACACTGAACTACAGGGCTTTGTCTGCATACACACAGTCAGAGGGGAACACAAGAGTCCAACAAGTGTTTGATCAGTTCAATCGGTTGCCTTCATGGGATGCTAAACACAGATTTTTGGTAATGTGTTTGCTCTCCTTCCAGGAAGCCGTCTGTCTATAGACATAACAGGTCTATTTTTAGGGGAATCTTGCACACATTCAATATCCGCATCACTTTAGACTTGGAGTGCAACTAAAGCTGAACATCAGGCGAGGATGTGCCAACTCCATCATAATGCACTGTTAATTACTACAGCAGAGAATGACTCATCGTCAAGTCTGAAAAGCCTTGGAGGTGGTGAGGATGTCGATAATAAGTTGAAGTGGCGGAAGTTGAAAAGCTTGGGAAACAGGCAGTGCAAAATCAAATTCCAAGAAGCTGCTGGTAAAACCTGAGAGACTGATTAGACAACGCTCTATTCTCCTTACTGCCCCTGAGCAAGGCACTGCATATCCAACTGCTTAATTATAGCAGGAGAGTGTATTAAGTTTGTGTTCATTTTTAACTTTTATCTACACGTCTTTGGTGAACTGAACTCATCTTGTATTCTGGTAATGACGCATCTTGTGCTCTTTCTATCGCATGTACTGTTATATAAACAAGTTCACAAGTTTTCATGCCTGTTTTACAGTACATTGCACTGCTCTGTTCACTGGTGTGTCACTTTATGACTCTTGCACTTTTGAACTGGGTTTTGCATACTTCATGTATTTATGTTTCCATGTTTTATGCTCAAGGCTCTGAGGATAATTCACCCATCAGGAAAATTAAAGCAGAGCTGAACACCACCATGCAGTGGGGACATGTTGTCCCAAAGCCTTAAACCAACTTTAAATCTAAATCTCCTTCTCAAAGTGAGGTAAAATTATCTTCTAATGTTTAATTAACTGTTTTTAATCTACTTTTTGATCTGTGGAAACATTAGCTCCTCAAAGGGCAAGTGGTGCTAAAACCTGTTGTTTACACACACAAAGGCAGCAGACTGTGGACAAGTGATTAAACCACACGACTAATTACAGTCTGTAATAAATAAGTCTGGGTTTGTTCAGTGTTTGACTCACATCTACAATATTTTGTTACATGACTTTGTTGAATACTCAATTCTGATTGGTCAATTACGGCATTCTACGGTCTGTTATTTCTGTATAACATACTGTTGCTACAACGGGAGCAAGATAATCGTTTAAGTCCGAATTTTGTGTCAAATTGTGGATTTCTTTAGTACAAATCCGTGTAATAAGTGGGACAATGTCTTGATTCATCCTGTCAGGGTTCGTTCTGCAATAATGAATGGTTCACTGTAGATTATTCCTCGCCTGTGTGTACGTGTGTATCAAAAGCTGCTTTACAGAGACTGATGTAAAAAGATAAAAGCTGTTCCCATTCCTGTCATACACAAAAACTCCAGTATACAGCTTGTTTTTATTCTTATGTTATGCTACAGAAAGATTCGGCTGGTCAGCACCTGTTACAGAATTCGATACTTCCCTTCTAACAACACCTAATTAATTATCAATGCGAGGGCGTGTGTTTTGGGGGTTAGCTTTATTGTGTGACCGGTCGACCCATACCACGCCACATGGCTCTGAACCAACCAGACGGCAGCATGTGTTTGAGTGTATGCGTGTTGGACACTCACCCCGTTGTGTGAGGGGCACTCTGAGGTGCTGAGGTGACTAGTTGAAGGACCTGAGGTGGGTGTGTCTCCTTTCTCCCGGGGACTCATGGGATCTGTAGGCGTGCTATCTGTCGTGTGTTCAATGAGGTTTGAAGTTCTGTGTCGCAGCACGAAGGCCGGGCCCTCGGCCCCGCTCGTCTCTCCTCCGTCCAGCTTGAAACGCTGGACCGGCCTCCGCAGACAGAAGAATTAATGGATGACGATGACTAAATCCAGATGAGACCAAACCTGATCAGAAGAGGAATGGGTGGACGTTAAAGAGGACAAAACTAGGAGCAGATGTGGGCAGAAAAAGATGAAACTATATGGTGACCAACCTGGACTCCACTGAGAAGGCTGAAGTGTTTGGAGTGGACTGATATCTTCACTCAGGACTTTATGGGACAAAGCTGGAGGGAGACAGAGAGAAGGAGGAGATGGCAGGAAGGAGATTCATCAGTCACCATGATTTTGTTTATTCTTAATGTGAAATTAAAATAAAATACATGAAACCCAATCAAAACAAAACAAATACAAAACAAAAGAAGGAACTAAAATATTATAACTGTTAAAACACCATATTTCTAAAACATTAGGGCCCATTTCTATGTAGAGCTTTTTCTTTTGTCAGAAAAGCACAGAGAAGAGAGAAAAGAACAGCTGCACATGGTTTTTCACTTCTACGACAACATATCACCACTTTGAACACCACTGTTTATCTGTTTGACACTATTGTTTCACTATGAGCACCAACAGGAAGATGCTTGCTCTCATACTTCGTACAGATGAGCTAAATGTCCCCGCTGTCATCACTCAGTCTGGTAGCCTTTGAGCAATATGGGTGCACGACATGATCCGACGGAGACAACAATACCCTGAATATCACTGCCTCGTTAGTTCAGTGTCCGGCCGATCTGCTCACACAAATGGGCCACCTTTTTACCCCGATCTAACATATGACTGGTTGCCAGAAAACGCACTGGTGACGACGCAAATGCTGTTCTGAAAAGTTCAAAGATTTTCAACTAGAAGTGCTCTGAAAAAAAAGACGAGCGCCTTGACAAAACACCTGCACTCTCTCCTCATTAGGAACAATCGGAAAAAGTCGCTGGTGCTCAGACATAAACAGACAGGACACAGGCCCCAACAGTAATGATAAAAAATTTATTATAAAATAATACTCTGTGGTAGTAAACAATAAAAATACAGGCGAACAATATAACCAATAAGTGTTATGTGTTAAGTAACATGGCTTTAAACCTGAGCAATCAAATGCTGGTGAAGGCCTAATTTAGTAGTATGCACACACGAAGAAGAAACTACCCTGCAGCTACACCACTGTCCTCACTGCTTTTCGTTCATTGAAAACAGTTCTGCATTACAGGTAAAGATGATGTTAGTTACTTCTTTATCCCTGTCACTTAAAAAAAAAAAAGAAGTTACCCATTGTATCAAGGCCTTTTACTGGATCCACTAACACTGGCAGCCAATTAGGAACTGCCAACTTGCTGTCATGGTGAGTTGCTTAGCGACAAGAGGTGTCAAGGACAGAAACAAGAGATTCACACACAGGAAGTAGACACGTTCCCAGCTGAGAACTTCTACAATCCTTTTTCACCTCATCTTTCTCGAACCTTTTCACTGCTTCTATACACCGTTTTTATTCTGCTCTCCAGGGAAAAATAACGCAATATCACATCATTGAAAATTTAAATTTAAATTTAAAATTCCAGTTTGTTGAACAGTGTTAAAGACCACTAAAATCAAACTGAGTCACTATGGAAGTCACACAACTGCTTAAATATCACATAAATTCAGGTACAACTAGAAAAGTCATATTCAGCACCAGCTATGTGAAATGCTCACCAACAGTATGAAAATATAAGTATAGATTGAATGGTTGCAGCATGTCCATTACAGAGCCATAAACTTAGACATAAATATTTTTAACATTTGGAGGAAATTCTCACGATGGCAACAGAAACTAAAGTGTGCAGGTGTTATTGCTAAACATGTGAGAACCTAAACCACAGCCTGAACTCGGTTATACTTTTATATATAAAAGAGGCCAACTGAAATAGCTCGCTTTGGATGATTTACTTTTCTATCCTTGTGCAGCCGTTCGAGAAGATGAATATGCTCACGTGTACCTGACCTAGACCCATTCGTATCTCAATCTCTGTGTTTTTACAGCAGCTTGTTTCCAAACACTCTCACGACAGAAGCATTAATGTTCCCTAAATGATGAGAACTGCAGCTGCACATTCATATCAGCATGTCTTGCACTGCTGAGATCGCTTTTCTCTCTAAGTGTCTCACCATCTCAAAACACACACACAGCTCTCCAGAGGGGCAAGTCAATGTGAAAATACCCCTGAGCACTGGACCACTTCATTTAAACTACCCCCTGTGCCCCCACGAACGTACATTAGGGGATTACACACTGAAAAGGAAAAAAACAACACAGAGGCATGCACATACACACCTGAGCACGTACTTGTAAACATACACACACACAGACTGGCAAACAAATAATTTGTAATAGTGAGCATCTAGGGAGCAAAAGAGCTGCAATGGATCTAAAGTAAAGGACAAGGTAACTCATTCGTATAATATGCTGAACTACACATAACCTTTCTTCTAGGGGACAGAGAGTTGTGTTCTTCCTGTGGAGAACCAATCAAAACATTACAAGACAAAGAAAAAGTTGGAGTGAAGCCCAAACCATGTTTAAAAAGTGAATCCTGTGTATGGATGGGAATTGATAACCATTTATAGATACCAATGCTATTATGCAGTCCGGTTATTGGTCCGGTTCTTTATCAATTCCCTCACTGATTCCTGATCAATTTTCTGAGTGGGAAAAAAAGTGGCCTCATGCAGGTTTTCAGCACCAACACAACTGTTTGACTACCTCCGAGACTGTGGGAGCACCATGTCTGCCTAATAACATTTGAACATGTTAAAATAAATTACAACGCCTCTTATCATAAAAGGATACAACTTGGAAAACAAATATAAAACTGAATGATGAAATTGACATTTCTTCTGTAGAAAAACATGACTGTATGCCTACAAACACTTCTGGTGTTTCCACCCTCACTTGAAATTATTATTTTACAGACAACAAGCAATTTTGTCATTTTTCTTGGTGAAGTGAAGCCACACTTTGGACCATTTCTTCCTGTCAGCAGCGTAGACGCATGAGTTTGATATCATTATTTTGTAATGTGCAACTGTCAGAAAAGCATGTCAGAACAGATAAAAGGAATTGACAAGCTTGAAGGCATACAATTCCCACGAATTTGGAACCAGATCTCGATTCCCATCCCTAATCCTGTGGGGAGATATTTCTCATGCAACTAGGCATCACGTCAAAATTTTAAGACCAACCATGAATAAAAAAAGACAGTGTAATAGATTTTATGACATTAAATTCTAAATTTAATTTAAGACTTGAAGACTTTTTAAGGGTCTGTGGAAACCCTGCCAGGGAAGAAACATCACACAAGAACATTACTATGCTAAAAAAATAGGGGAGAAGAAACAGAGACAAAAAGAAAAGGACAGAGAAAATCATTAAAAGATCCATAGGAGTGTTTCAAAACTCTGTGACATCGACCAACACACAGTACTTCTTTTCTCGATGAGACAAAGGACTACTGGAGCTGAACTGAGATGACTGGCCTGTGGGCAGGTTCCCTAATCGAAATCTAACACTTCTACAACCACAGATTGTCCAATCAATCTCTACGTTTTCCATCCCGCCTCTTTCTCCCCCGAATAGACTATTTTTGAAAATTACATTGACGCTATTTTTGAGGAAATGCACCCATTTTCTGTCATGATGAAAAGTGAGATTTCATGCCGGGTTCCTTATTAACTAGGGACTAAGAGGAATAAAGTACTTTTGATGGGTTTTATTTGCAGCTGTAGTCGATTCCCAAGATAACAGTCTTCTGGCCTGATTGCCACACAAGAACAAACAGCTCTCCTAACTATTGAAATAGCTGAGAAGTTTTGTTCTGTGTGGGGCTGATAAGAGCCTGGAAGCAGTGGAGAAAAAAAAAACAAAAAAACTTTCCATCATTTTCTTACCATTGGGTGACTACTTTATTGTGTCAGTTTTGTGATTTTACGTGGGTTTTTTTTTGCTATTTTTCACCCTGTAAACACGGAAACCAGAAACAACCTCAGACAACACCCTGATGGAGGCGCAATAGCTAAAAACACCTGGTGAGATAATTAAAGCAAAGCGTAGTGGAGAAGAGTTTAACATGTTTTGATTCTTCCATCTCTCTGACAATAGCTGCTTGATTAATCAGTGCTCCTCTAAAGTCAAAAACACACACACTCACTGGCAATGCCTTCAAGGTCTAGCTGGATGAAAACAGTAGCAGAGCAGACGGCGCACAGCAGACCGACCCCGTATTGGGATAAAAACACTATGATGGGACAAAAAATACAGAGAAAAAAAGATGAAGAAAAAAACGCAGATTCGCACACCCAAACCAAATGGGACTAGACAGGGTCCAAGCCAGCTTCCCATGTTGAAGTTTTAGTTCTGAGAGAACAGCTGACACATTATGTCTGTCGATAACAGGATGTGAAATGACTCATCTAGATGTTTCATGCAGGGTAACTGTATGATCCCAATTTTCTTGGCTCATAAAAGCCTTGCGACTGTCGTATACACCCTTATTTTTTCCCCCTTATTAAAGTCCCTGTATGAGATTCAATTATTCTTCACACTCAGCCTCCATGAAACAAACCAATCGCAGAGACAAGTTTACCATCTGCTCTGTTGCAGCAACTTAGAAAATAGCATCAAACTGCCCCACAGTGACACTTTTAACCCCAAGAAGAGACAGAGAGACAGGACACAGGGGATCAAAAACAGAAAGCAGTGTGAGGGAACCAGGCTTGTGACCTGCTGGGTAAACTTGGGTCAAGAGGAAAGAGATTAACCAACACTGTCTCCTCACTTAGCATCTCTGTTGGTGTGCCCTTGAGCAACACTTGGCTAATGAAACTGCTCAGTAGCCAACAGATGGAATAATCACGCTTGTGTGCTGTCAGCAATACAGTGATTTATAGTCTTTCAACACACTACCTGAGTTCTTCTTTTAAATTTTAATATTTTATTATTTTGACATCATGACCCAGCTCTGAGGCTGCAACAGCAATGCCATCAAAAAACTATCATCCTTTAACTATGGATCCTATGGGATTTTTCATATTGACCGTATTGATCTGACCCAGGGGTTAATACCAGCAATACTGTGAGTGCGTGCACACGTCTTGCAGGCTGTGCTGGCATATTGTGAGTTGGCAATTTTAAAATCTTAGGTATTTTTTCATAACACAGGGGAAAATATTGATCTTTAAATATTGAGGTCAATGACATGACCCTTGATCTCAGTGAAATCGGTTGAGGTTGTGTGATGTTACAAAATGAGGTCAAACAAACAGGCCCATTTGTGTTTGTGTTAATGTATGTTCATCTTTATTTATTGTAATGTAACACATCTTATCTGCTCTGCGTGTCGCTGCACGCTCTTTGTGGGATGCAGTGAATCTAAAGCCATTTAAAACTTGAAAAAAACTTTTAACAAAACAGCAGGAGGGAGGTTACTTGTGCTACTGAATGACAATCTCTACTTACAGGCCTAAGTGACAGACATGATTACCTATCCGACGTTTTTAAAAATATGCTTATTTGCTCACCAAGAAGACCACTCTTACACTTAAATGGTAATATGAACCTAGAGCAGTAGCCGATTAGTTTACAACAGATTCACACTGAATTGTCTTTTTTACAGTTTGTCATTTTACAGTACAAAGTTGCCCAATGAAATTAAAGTTGTAGCTAGCTAGATAGATAGCATGATGTATTGAACATAATACCAATAATGCCTTTTCTGTTAGTTGATTTTTTTCGTTTTTATGTTTTCAACTAAAATTCTGGGTAGATTTTACATATTGTACCTTTAAGGTGCTGTTTCGTTTCGTTTTCCGTTCATATCTTAAACTAAGCTAGCAGGCTGCAGCTTCATATTCAACAGACAAGGATGAGAGTGCTATCTTGTCATGTACAAATTTATTCTGACCCTAAACTGTACTTTGAGGTTAGTGGTAACTATATACATATCAAAATGCTAAGGTTGTCATGCTAATATTCTACACACACAAGGTCATTTATCCATGTGCACTATTCCACATAGGCATGAGCATGTGTCCAGCATTCCCTCATGCTCACCAACACCATCTTTCTCTTTGTCTCACACTCTGTCAAACGCACGCACACACAAGCACAAGGCAGCTGACTTCACTCCAAAGCAGTCCTTGTCACTCACTCTACAGCCATGAAGACGTGGCTCCAAAAATCAATCCTGACAACCAACAGACAAACCGAACAGGAACTCGGGTGGAAAAAGAAAAAGACTGAGGAAAGCAAGAAAATGACATTGACTGAAAACTGAAAAGAAATGTCAATGGAATTGATTTGTACTCTAGTTTTTTTTCCTCAAGGGAAAGAGCGTGTGGTGAATCTCGGCAGCAGTTGTAAAAGTGGAAAAGAGATGAAAAAGAAGTAGTAGTACACACTTTTGGCTCTTTAACTGTGCACTGGGGACCCACATCAGGTTAAAGGGTCCATCTGTCATGGCTGTGACTGCGCTATAAAATCCCACGTATATCACTTAGTGTATAAATTATGTGTAATAAAAGATGGGGGCTTTGGCAGGCGAATGATGCCTTAATATGAGGCAAATACTGTGTGTCATGAGGAAGTTCACTGCAGACGAAGGCAGTGGACAGAAGTGGGTGACAGCATTACTTCTGCAAGCTAAAAGGAGAAAGAACATGAGATGCAATGATGCAAAAACAAGGAACAACAGAAGACAAGACTCACTAAGCCTGCCATCGTCTGGCTGTGACATGCAGCTTCGCATGGGAGCTGCATGAGTGTTTGGGTGTTCGTGTAAAGACACACTAAGTTGTAAGTCAGACACTGAAGGAGTCTTCCTTCACAAATGTAGGGCAAAGTTCAAACGGCACAAGCTCGGTCCATATACTGGAAGAATTAACAGCCATTATCACACATGAAGACATGGTGGACGATGCTTCGTAACCTGATCAGAAAGAGAAATATGGACAGAGATAACATGAGCAGTTGATGAAGAATTGTGGAGGAAGGAATGAGAGAGGGGTGAAAGAATGAGAGGCATGTTTTACAAAAATCTACTATTCTATTTTAATGCCCAAGTTTTAGCATTTCACTTAATTTCAAGCAGATAAACGGTACTTCAAAGTGGACACTTTAATACACATTCAGCCAAATATCTGTACTTAGGCACCTAGTAACTGCCAGCTTTTACGGGGGCTCTTAGTGCTTTATTCAAGACAGGTGTGCTAGAAAGGAAGCTAAAACAATTGCTGCAACACTGCTGGCTGTAACAGGAATCTCATTTGTAAGATGGAGCATGAAAAGTCAAACCTATTCCTCTTATATTTTCTATTTTTAGTTTTAGGCTGTTTGGTTCACATTATAAAGACCACACTGCATGGGATTTCACTAAAAATGCTCAAATACAGGCTTTTGACACTAAGTGTAAGATGCTTATCCACTTCTTATTCAACCTCTTCCAGCGTCGGTTCCTCGTTCTTGTGTTGTGAATGCTAGTGGCTGTCAAGCAGCGTGCCTTTTTCCCTACAATGTGTGCTTACTGTGTGAGTCACTTCATCAGATATGGCCTGCAGCCTGTCACCTGCTATGTCATTACTCTCTCTGTCAAACACACTCACAGAAAGAGGGAAGGGAGAGCGAGGGAGTCACCAAACAAACTCTGTGTCAGCCAGCGAAGCAGCGCATACATAAGACCTTTCAGCAGCAGATAGCTTATATTAGAAGTTATAGTTAGTTTATCAAGCTGAATGCATGTTTACTCTGTGTTATTTAAACTATAATGATTACATCTAAATCAGAGATCTAGCCAAGCAGTGACTTTGAGCTTTTCTTTTTTCTTAACTCACACCTGGTTTTTCAGGTTCAACAGACGCCCGCGGCAGTGACCAGTTAAAACAAGTTACTCGTGCCTGCCAGTTTAAAATCCACCAAAACCGGTTTACTGATCTCCATCTCTTCTTTTACTCAAAGTTTTCACAACTCAAAGACAACAGCTGGGCTTATTGAGCCTACAACACTCTGACCTTAGCGTCAGTCCAAAAGCCACAAACACATTATATAAGATAACGGCGTCCTGTGACACACACATTTCACACACTGCACTTTAAGCAACATGGGCGAAGCTGGCTGAATCCTGACCTGCTGGGTGAGTGTGGGTTTGCAGTGATGATGAATGTTTGTCAAGACTCTTTCCTTCTTATTGTCAATATCGTAAGACCCTGATCTTGCTTACTCGGGTAGAAGGACAGATACTATTGACCTCTGTGACTTATTTCTAATTTTTTTCCATTTGTGTCCCAGTGGTTTTGTCCCTACAAATTCCTGCACATTATCAGCCTTTGAACTGACATGACCTCAAACCTTTTTATCTTAGGAAGAGAAAATAATTAAAATGTAAGTTTAATGTATTATTGGATGTTTAATATCAAATCAAAACAGGACCTTACGTATAACAATCAATGAAAATAACTGAAATAAATGGTTGATGAAATGTTAGTGTTTTGTTACCTAAGGTGGCCTTGTATCCGATGACGAGTTGGACATGACATTTTCTTTCCAAATAACTGCATTAGTCATTTGGTGGTGCAGCTCACTTTACTGCGCTTTATGCTGTGTGTGTTCCCGTGGTATGGGGCTGGTGAGTAGGCCTCCCTTTGTATTTAGGATGGCTTTACAATGATCTAAACCTGCTGTTGGAGACCACATGACTGCATTTCACTGTTCACTGGGACCATGTGGTCGCACTGAGACCTGCACTTAAACATAACCACACGCATACACACCCACAGTACCATGATATTACTGAAAACACACCTTTGATTCTCTCTGTCCATGCAGCTACACCAGAAAGCTAGTCAGTACAACTAGTCAGTCAAAGTGTTTGCTTTAGCCTTCACATTGGTTGGCTTTACTTCATAAGGAAATGAATGATGTTCAGATTGTATAGATTTGCAAGCCAGTTTAGCATATTGTTCTACATCAAAACTAGCTGCCTTTTTAACAAACATCGACCAACTGAGTAATAAAAACCAAAATAATATCAAGAAAATAATCTGACTTAATGTAGAATTTTTATATTAGGATTTTCTCACTACACTGCATAATATCTAGGTTGTCTGTGTAAGTGTGTGTCCCCTGGTGACCACTCAGTCCTGGTACAGCAGTCAGTTACTGATGTGTTTGCCAGCAGTCTTATGATGGAGAGATAAACAAAGAGAACCAGTGTGAAGTGAACCCCACACACACACACACACACACACACACACACACACACACACACACGCACACACACACACACAGCCTTGTTCTCTCATTCACAGTCCATGCAAGCAGACAGCCACGTAGCACAGTTACTACAATATGTATAAACACACACACTTGACAACCATGGCGTAAGGTAGAATATATCAACATAAAATTATTCCAATTACAACATGTCCCATAAAATCCTGGGCCTGAGTCATTCCTGATTTTATTAGAAGACGAGAGCAAAATATGATGACATATGTTAGGTGATGTTCAGGTGTCCTTCGCCAGAGGAAATGAAACAGAAAACACACAACCTGTGTGACACACATTTTAAAAAAAACACCACCCAAGCTCTCACGGACTCTAACCAAACATCCACACAAACGGTTTAGCGGGTCATCTTTACCGCACCACTTTTTAACCCTTTTTTTAATCAGTGGCTCACCCAAAATAGCACGTATTACTGTAAAAAAATAAAAAGATTAAAAGTATTTGGCATTTATTGAGAAGAGCTGGAGCCAAAACATGTCCACCAACAAATAAAAAGATGACCTGCTTTGGCCTCCAGAAGAGAGAAGTGCTCCAATAATCATAAGCTTTCCACACAGACACGACGTCATAGACCATCATGTGCAAAATAAGAAAAATCCACATAAAACATCCATGTAGCAGGTTGGCACTGCCTGCTACTTTCTACCAAGTTATCAACTCTCAGCTCTTCAGTTTGTGGGTGGTGAAGGCTGAAAAATCGATCTGATATACAGTTGCTGAGTTTGTCATTGTCTCTCTAATGTAAGTCTTAACCCCACTTAACTAAAGCAGAGAATCCCTGAGCATTTAAAATTGTCCTGGGAAATGTGTTAAATGTTCCTGAACACCCACTACACAATACAAAAAGAGTACCGAATTACCAAAGATGTTCAAAGGCACCGTTCTTTGTCATTAAATGGCGCTCAACTACCAACCAACTGAACATAGAGCAGAAACAGACCACAACCAAGGTCAGTGCACCGTTGGCCCTGATGGTGAACACAGTGCAGCCTAATGCAGTGGTTTTCAGGCACCGGGTGGGAATCCAAAGGTGGGTCACTTTAGGACACAAACAGGTCCCCTAAACTTCCTGACTATATTAAGATATTGGTCCCAAAATATCAGTTTTTTTTCTGCATTTTCCCAAGATGGGAAACTGAGTTGGTGCTTTTAGTGAAGACACATTGAGTCAGGGTATGTTTAGTATAAGTCTTTTTGAGTGCCATCATTTCAAACATTTTCCAAGAAGGAATTCTTACTGTTGTGATGTGAATAAAGGCAGGGCATCCTGTGCTACTTATGCTTGTGATGAATTTGATAACAGACATTAATCCACACACACACACACACCCATGTCTGCCAATCAATGCACAAATTTACAGCGAGACATTTTCAAACTAACATGCATGTACAAAAGCTGCTGGACTTAGCATGCATACGTTTTCTATAATACACAGGAAACAAAATGATTCTTTCTGTAATTCTGCTCTCACTCTGTATTTAGGGTGTAAGATGCTTACTGTGCCCATAGACAAAGTAATTAACTAGGGAAAGGCTTATTTAACTGGGCGTATTGCGAATTGCGAATGTGTGTACATGTTCATTTAGGCAACAACATGAAGCAGAGAAAGGTGTGTTTAGTTCTTTTTGTTTTGGACATCGCACACACACACAGAGCTTTGTTTTGAAAAAAGGACAGAAAGCACAGACAGACACGTGAGGAGGAATATAAAAGAAAGAGAGCGGCAGCTATTCTGTCTTATGATCAATCAATTTTATACTGACAGTTCTCCACTATTCTTAGAAGCTATGTTTAGCTGCTCTCCTGCCTGGCACACTGTCAAAGACTGACTTCATTATACGTTAAATTCTCTCGAGAGTTGTACTTCCAGTAAGAAAAATATGACGTATTGCTCAATAGCCATGTCTAAAAAGGAGAGACACATCAGCTCAAGCAAAGGAAGTTCATTTTTTGTATAATTCCAAAAATCATTATCTTCCAACAGGAAATTACTACAATTTTTTTAGATGAATCTCAGATAAATTAACTCCATGTGGTAAACTTACTGAGGTACTGTGGGTACTGTGGGTCTGTTTTTGCATCCCTATATGGGCTTTGACAAGGAAGTAAATTGATATGCATGAGTGCAACTGCAGAGACGAGAATGTGTAATTATATCTACAGATTTTCGGTTTTAAGTTTCTATCTGATGCATGTTAAAACTCATTGGAGCAAACCTGCACTTGGGGAAAAACATGACACGGTGAAGCCCCAAAGGTTCAAACTTCATGGAGGGGGTACAGATTAAAAATGCAAAAAATGGGTTTCAACACAAATACCAGCTAAGACGCTGCTCCATGAAATATCCATGGGCTAATCTCAAGCTAGGGGACGGCCGGGAGTGTTTCTGTAGATATGAAGTTTTGGTTTAAGACGAATAGGCTATCAGCTGACCAGCCCATAAAATATTTATGAGATGACCTCATGCTTTGTGGCAAACTGAGCTTTCAGAAGAACACTGAAATGGGATGGGCATACATGCAGCACTGTATGTGCATCATATTCATTTGGTAAGGAAGTGAAAATTGGCTGGTTAAGGCTGAACAGCTTTTTTCTCAGTGCAACTACACTCACTAAAAACAAATACTATTGTGTGAAAGATGTGCAACATAAAGGCTTATTACTGCATAACCCAAAGTGCAGGTTTCACAGAAAGCAGTATAGTAATATAGTACAGTCTTGATCTGAAAACTCATAACATAGCTAGATATCAAAACATGTCTTAAAAAACAAGATGACTTAAGCTGAGCCAAAACAGGACAATCAAGTGATTAAATATTAGCTTTTACTTCAGCTACTTCTATCATGGTGCTAATAAGATGATATTGGCTTTCTCAACCACTCCGTGCGAAAAGAGAGTTCGCAAAATAGCAGCAAAATTTTTGCCTCATTACAACAAGGCTCTGAAGTCAGACACAGTCAACACAACACTGGCGAGCAGGCAAGACAAAGAAACCCAAAACTCCTGCCACACTCCCTTCTTGTTGACAGCGACAATTCGCTTACTTCCAGCACAAGCGACACACAAAGGAGCGCTTCTACTTGTTTGACCTTAAGCTGTTGTAAAAATGGTTCACCTTACGTTTGACCCGAGCTGTGCTGTCAAAGGTAGAGCAAGAAGCACACTGCAGCTCACCGACATACTATGATGATGGTTTGTTTACACCGAGCTAGCGAGCTGGCTAGTCCGCTAACAACAGCTGCTACATCCAAAAGAAGCTAAATAAACTCTTTAATAGAGCTTGTGTTTATTTTGACAGCTTACCACAATGACCGATCTGCCTTTAAACAAAATATATCCTGCCTCCTTGTGAGCGATAATGCCTCGTAAAGAGCGAGCACGGCTATGTTTTCTTGCTGGCTAGCAGATTATGCTCCTCTCTGTTGTTTTGACAGCCAGAATTAGCTGGATAGCAAAGCTGCTAGCTGGCAGGTTACATTCAGAGAGGCGCGCTAGGAAAGTCTTAAACAAGACAGAACAACACTCACAACAACCAATAGTGGCCACTGTTAGTTGTATTATTCACCTGGTCGTGATGTCTGAAGAGGAATCCGTCCTCTGGGTAGTGTAGCACAGTTGACAGAGAGTTGTGCTCGCCGCTCCGCTCCTGTCGGCTCTGAACGGTCCACTGACTGACTCTGGACCAGACTGGACTCGGCGACGTCGGAGGGAGGCAATCACTGCGTGACGCCGCTCGCATGAGCAGCAGGCAGCCAATCAGATCGCTCAGCGAAGAGAAAAATGACTCATGGGTGACGACCAGGAACAGGAAGAGAAATTGTAGGTGCTGAGTAACGTACTTGTAGTTTTTAACCACTTTGGCAGAAAAGCGTGTAAAATGAGTGGACTTAGCTGTGTTTCCGAGCTGAAATAAATAAATAAATGCACTTGTTAAGTTGTGAACTATGATGTGAAGTGCGCTGCTCTGTTTAACTTTAAATGTTGTGTATTCAGCAGTCTGTCTTTAGAAACTTGTTTGGCAAGTAGCTGCCATGTGGAAATTGAGCAACTTTCAAAAATGTTTGGTTAGCCACAGACCCACTTGCCTGGAGTGTATAAAACAGGTTGAGTCACAAACAAAAATATTTTTGTGATTAAAGAGTGTCTTCAAATTGCTTGTTTCATCCAATAGTCAAAAAATGCAGTTATTCTATTAATAATGGTAAAAAAAATAAAGCAAATACTGACATTTGACACGCTGAAATGAACAAATATTTGTTGATTTTCTGCTTCATACATGACTGAAATGATTAATTGATCACCAAAATTGTTGATAAGCAAACAAGAAGTTATTCTGTAGCCATAATAATGGCATTATTAGTCATTTTTGTCAGTAATTCTTGCGCACAGGTCTTAATTCCTCAACACATGTCATGGGCAGCAATGCAATTCAAGTAAAACAGGTGCGGGTGGTGTGAACTCCACCCTCATTTCTGAGATGGGGCTATGCAGTGAGACAAAAGTTACCTCAGCAAATCACAACATAGGCCTACACATCCATGAGTGAGCAATGCCAGAACACACAAGCATGCACACACATATAACCAATTATGGTTAACACTGATTGCATGAAGGTGCAAATGGATTTATTGTGATGCAAGGCTCTGCCAGCTGGGTATGTTGCTCCACCCGGCACAGTTCGGAACAGTTTCATCGGTCTGGTTGAACAGGTCCACACTCTCGCCACTGAACAAGTTCAGTAACTTTCCCTATGAATGTCTGTTTGTTTTCAGGTGACGAGAGGGACCACAAATACCATCTAAAAAAATGTTCAAAACCTTGTTTACATTGCTGTGTGCATACAGGTGATTATGTCACTGCTGAGACGGTTGGCCAGGATGACGTTACAGTACTCTGACCTTTGACTTTATCATATCTTACCTGATTGATAAGAATTATCAGAGTTAATGATGAGTTTACACTTTTTTTTTAAAGTACATTCTATGTAGTTTATGGAGAGAAATCTGAACATAACTTTCTAAGATACAAAGTACAAAGTGTAGTTATATTACTAACCTTTGAAGGAAACTGGGTGTGACTGCCCTAGTCACTCACCACATTTACAAAACAAGGTTTACAGTATTTTTTTGGGTACTTGGATACATAACATTGATTTTTACATAACTCCATATTTACTCAACACAGCTTTATTGACTGAGCCTG
Organism: Pempheris klunzingeri; assembly: GCF_042242105.1. Classification (NCBI taxonomy): domain Eukaryota; kingdom Metazoa; phylum Chordata; class Actinopteri; order Acropomatiformes; family Pempheridae; genus Pempheris; species Pempheris klunzingeri. The sequence goes on from NC_092033.1 coordinate 7,912,525, forward strand.
AGTTTTTTTTTTTGACTTGCTAGCGTAGGGTTCATCTCCATCTGCCCTTCTTTCTGACAAAGTCTACCCTCATGCTTCAAATAATTGATGTTTTTCACACTTTGACTGATATGTGTTTAGAGTTATCTGCCAAGTGTACACAGACACATAATGTGATGTGATTTTAATCTTGTCTGGTACTGCTGGTGTGTTTCCACAGGATGCACATCTGAAACCACAGGATAAAGAACGGATGGTTTCTTTAAAATCGTCTGTTCTAGCACTCTGCCTCAGTTATCTGTTTTTCCTCTTGGAAAAAGCAGATGATACAGAGTGAGTTGGCCAGATATTGAAAAAGGAAACAAAATACCAATGCGGTGTGGTCACTGTGACTTCTCAGCATATCCATGATTTCAAATTTCAAATGTCATCAAAGAGCACCATTTGTTTATAAAATGTCATGTGTAAAATCTGTTAAATCCAATTCTTTAAATTTGAACATGTCGAGTTTGAGACTTGTTTTGTCTCTGTGTTAAGATGATCAGCATTATTTAGCAAGTGATCTATAAACACAGGGAAGACTTCAGCTCCAAAGCTAGGCCATTTGTTTGCATAACCTTGATTTCTGATTGCACCATGTTCACTTTACAAATCCAGTGTTTAACTGTTTCTTTGTTTAACTGTTGCTTTATCTGTATGCATGTGGGGACGTGTGCAACCTCCTCCTTGGGTAATGAGGCCATTTAGATAATCTGTTGCTGCTGTACCAACTGGAGCAACAAAACAGACTCGACTGCTTTATTACCATGGAAATTATTTTAGTCTCGGCTGGACTTAGAAATGTTAAAGATTCAATCAGTGTTGTGTGTACAATATATGTGTTTCTCCCTTTGTTCTTTCTGAAGAAATAAAGCAAATAAATAAAGATATTAAATGCTGGAATATCTCTATTGCCACATTTTTATACTGTACACACAATTTCTGATGTCTCATTTAAACACAGGACTGAGAAAGAATGTCATCAGCATTTGCAAGTATTTAAAATTACTTACAGTGAAAATGACCACAGTAAAACCTCAAAATATTTAAACTGAAAATAACAATAAAGAAGTATATCAACAGGCTGCATAATTCTTTGTCATCAATTTATATAATTTCCTTCAAATTACACACGACTTTCCATTAGCTGGCAGTGATGTGTGTTATAGAGATTGTGTGTGTTGCTGGGATGCTGACGTCCAAAGACCTTCCACAAGTCACAACAGATGGACCACACCTGCTCAGATGTATATTTGTTTTAAGAAAATATCAATCAGAAGTGTTGCTGTCAGTTTTGCTGTCAGTGTAGGGCAACAGTGTCAGCTAAGGGTCTAAAACACTGTTATACCACACTGTTTTGATTGTTAGCGAAATGTTAATGTAACCAGGAACTCTAACATGTCTTCACAGAAACTAAACACATCTCAAGACTATTTTAAGGTCCAAGACATCCATGGAAAAATGGAAAACACACCTGAGTGGAGCACACGTGATGCCACATATGGTCACTAACACCCTGCTCTAACACACACACACACGCGTGCGTGCGTGCGCGAACAGGGTGTGACTGAGGAGAACAGCATGTGACATAAATAGTTTCACACACCAGGCCCTCAGTTTCTCATTAAAACAGATCATGGAAAGTTTTATCATAACTGTCGTCTGCATTCAGTTAAGCAGAGTTGTTGCACAGAGAAGAACACCTTGTAAACTGTTAATCATGTTGCGATTATTACATAATGCATAAAAACCCTATCTGTGTGTGGTGGTTCAGAAATGATTTGATGACACCTGGAGATACCTGGACTCTTTGCATGCATTCAGGTGTTGATAATTCTATTTCTAGTTTCACCGTTGCTGTCCTGAACTCGTCTTGTTTGTTTGACTGATTGAGGGCCTGTTAATAGATTGAACTGGTTTAATTAGGATGGAAAAAGTGGCAGTAATGTGAGAATCTACAGTAGCATCCCAAGAAGATGAGATATTCTGGTTCAGCGGGACTGAGCAGTCTATTCTGCCTCAGCCAGAGCTTGTAGAAAGCACATGGATGAATGAGCTTACAGATAAGTGGATGAGGGTTTGTGTTTGACTTGGTCTTTGAGCTCTGTGTGTGTTTGAAGAAGAGAAAACTGAAAAAGACAGAAAGAGAGAGGATGACACAGCAACAGAATATGACCATATATATATATATATATATATACTGTAAATCTGTGTGTATGCATGTGTATGTGTGTGTGAAGGAGAAAAAATGAGGTTGTGTCACCTCAGCTAATCCAGATCAGAGAGTTTGCCTACGGATGTCTTAACTATAACAGCTGCTGGCTAATCTACGCACACACACACACAGAGCATACACTCTCACTCACTCACTACATACAGTACATACAGGCTCCCTTTGTACAGTTTGCCTCTAGCATTATGTACAGCTACAGCTAGTAAAATGATCAAAAGCAGCTTTGTCGCTGTGAGACAGCATTGTGAAATATAGTCAGTAATATCTGCTGTATCCTGCTGACATCCTTACAGATTTTTACACTGAATAAGACTGCTTCTGGGAAACAGCTTGTTCTGTATAACTGAAGCTTCATTTCATTTCATATGCAGACATTTCTCCATTTTAATGTTGTATTCATCAAGAATGGTCTCCATCCTTGGCGGTTTCCCCCTGCTGGTCTCTTCTTCCCCTGCCCCACATTGTAGAGAACAGGTTTAAGAGGAATGATCTCAAAGGCAGCAAGGACATGAGAAAAAGGTGTTAAGATAAACTGCATGAGACATTCTTGCAGCACAACAGTTCATGCCAATAAGCAGGTTTGGCTACATAATTACACAGCTGGGAAACACTAAAAGCTTCTGCAGGCAAGGACTAGAGGGTCAGATCTCAGGACTTGGCTGGCTTGGCTTGGCTTGGCTCATTAATGCCATCCTTTAACACCGTGCTGATAGTTCAAGCCAGTTTGTGTGAAGACATGTAGAAAGACTTTTTTGCCTTTTAAAAAGCCCGGCAGCTACATGTTTCGTCCCACTCGGCTGCTTAGCCATGTCTCCAGGAAGAGCCAAGAGCCAAAGCTGTAGAGAAGAAGATAAGGGAAATGTTTATACTGGACTCCAAGCTGCAGGACAGCTGCAGATCACCAGAGGAGACAGCGGTAACACTCCAAGGTGATAGTGGTGGATGAAACAAAATGAACAAATAAATCTGAATTTTTCTCAGTAATAAATGTCCCCTCAGGGACTTGGGCTTGAATCAGAAAGAGTAAGGGATCTTATTCCCCCCAAACACTTTTCCTAAGTAATGCTGCATTAACTGCATTTTCTTTGCCTCTGAGAGTGAAATGAAAATGAACATGACTGACTTAAGGCACAAAAGCTGCATAGAGAGTGATGGCTGAGTCAGCAAAACCCCAATGTAAGAGCCAACTTTCTTGCCCCAACAGTACCACATCCACCAGTTCGAGGGAAAACTGTAAAGAAAACTTGTCTAAACGCATAAGAACAGAAACCTGAAACATTCTTGTAAAAGCAAAAAAGGCCTCATAAACGAGAGACAACCTGCTTTTTTGTTTGTTTGTTTGTTTGTTTGTTTTGGAGATGAGCACAATCAAATTAGCAGCATCACAGCAGCAGATGGCTGTCAGGTGAAAAGGATTAGAGAAACCACCGGGCTACACTTTCACCGGCCTAATCTTCAACAAATACACACACGCACACACACATCATGACACTATCAGACACATACGCAAATCATCAATACGCAAACCATCAAACCATCAATTTAAATTGACCAACACATCAGTACTAGTCTTTGTGGGAATCAGCAGCACTTTTGTCTGTGATGAGAAAAACATTAAACACACACACACACACACACACACACACACACACACACAGAGTCCTGTATCAGGTGAGGAGGATTACACACAGACAGTACTGTAGGTCGGTCATGCCGCTCTGGTCAGTGGTCTAATCCAATTAGCTGTGAGCAGCTAAAAGTAATGGGATTGTTAGTTAGGTCAACGTACAGACCTGCTTAGACATGACTGTGCGCTTGACATTTCAGAGGTTGCACTTGTTAGAAGTTGTTCAGCAAAGCTGTTGGAGTGTTTTTATAAAGTTGTAGAGATGCAGCCACACTGCATATAATTATAAAGCAACCACATGAGAGTTCAGTGTGAAACACAAACGCAGAGAGTTAAAAGCAGCCACGGAGCAGATGAGAGGTCAAGAGGGTTGTCTGAAGTTGTCCATCTAAAGGGATCAAAGGTCTCAGGGATAAAGGTGGAATCAGGCAGAATGGCGAGAACAAGCAGGAGTAATCATAAAACGAAGAAGGCAATTTTAAATCCTTAAGTGCAAGAAGACTGCAAACAACTTTACCAACATACATGACATTTTACTTTTTTATGCGAGAAAACAATACATACATATAAACACATTGTGATGTAGAATGAAACATGAAAACATCCTCGTCATCTGCTCGTCAGTATGATTGTAATACTGCTGTGATCAATATGGATACATATAGATACGTTTTTACTAAGTGTCATTAGAGCTGCAAATCTGCACTTTTCTGCCAAAGAATTTAAATATAAATGTAAAAGATGAATGCTAGATTTGGGATTATGGAAAAATGCTAATTGTGGTCATGCATAAAGAACTTAATTCAAAATTCCATGAAAAAAAATAAAATCCATTGAAATTCCACTGAACTTAGATCTGATTGTTCTGATTATTTGATAGTATTTGGTCCAATTTGATAACACTGAGCCTTAATCAATATGGAACCGTTCCTTTTTTATGTGAAAACATTTAGAAGACCAGACAAATTATCTCCAGATTAAGTGAATTTTAGCCACCTAAAATATATTATTATGAACATCTCTAAAGTTTCACTGTGGTTTTCAGTGATAGTGTTACTGACATGTTTATTCAGAGGCCTTGTAACACCAATAAAAGACACAAAACTCAGTTTTCATGGCTATAATGAGAATTTAATTCCTGCCAGTTTCGTTAGAGCGTTTTGATGTGACGGTGTCATGTATTCCTCGCAGCACATATGAAGCTATTTAACACACTCAGTTGATTCTGCCATCACTGTTACTTCATCTAAAGATGTTTATTATAAGATATTGAATTCCTTGAAAGTTTACTCCATATAAAAATAGTGTACATTACAAATTACTTGATTAAAAACTATAATTAGTGTAATAAAAAGGCCAGACATTTAGCCGGTGCTCCAGTCTAACATTACTTAGTATATTTCTTCAAATGAGGCCATTTAAGTTAGTTTCAGCTACTTTTATATTCATTGTAAAGGTTTTATTCCATATTCTATTATTTTGGCATCATCGTTGTGAATGGCACTGCTGTAATTCAGTATCTTGTGCTGCATTACTTCCCTATTTAGAAATTGCAGCATCGTTTTCCAAAACATCTCCTACATGACAAAGACGCATCTGTAGTTGTCATGTCGGGAACAGAGTGAAAGTGTCAGCCAGCCTGGATCAGATTTGTTTCAGAAGAACTGCAGCAGACTCAAAAAGAGAACAAAGCCTCATTGTCGAAGACTAGTTTATCAAAAGAATACACAATAATACTCATGTATGAAAAACATAGAAAACAGAAAATTAAAAACAATAATAAAATATACCTTTTTTCTGATCTACTACTTTTTTTTTAAGTAGCTCATAATAAATTGCAGTCCTCTCTGTTTTTCCAAGCTCGCACATTCATTTCCCACAGCATGTTCAGTCCTCTTCTGTCCACTTTGTCCTCTTCAGCGATTGGATTACATTATACACTTAAAATATTCTCAACCCAACCCATACAACTTGCAAAAATCATGGTATAACAGTATTAGAAAATGTTAAATTTGTGGCAAAACTGCCAAATCGACACCACAGGGCTTTTTGTTGACTTAACAAGTTGCATAACAGCATGAGATGAAGAGGTCCACTCACAGTGAACGTGTCTCTTAGTGCGGGTTCATTAAGGCCGATGCAGCACATTAATCTCACTAATGGAGCTTTTGCTCACTTCACTGTCAGGTGAAGGACACGGAGCTGCTTGTTTAAACATAAGAGGTGTCAAGATGGTGGAAACCAGCGTGCCTCATTAACCTGCACAGACACTCTTGTCAGCTCACAGGTGCTGGAAATCTGCTCTAACAGCAGCAGTTACACTGAGACAAATGGACAGTGTGTCTCCTGTAGGTCTCTAGTCCTTTTTTAATTGAACATTAAGTGTTTTTAATGCATTTTATTGCATTTTAAAACAGAAACCTACAGCTGGAAATTCCTGTGCATGAGTTTCCCAGTCAGCTGTGTGGCTCCTGGATTCATTTTTTCCCTTTTCTCTCCATTCACCCCTTTCTGTTTTCCACCCCCAGTAATTTCTTTTCTACTCGCTCTAATATGTCTGTTTCAGTCTCTGCATGTATTGCAAATGTGTCTGAGCAACGTCAGCACACGTCATGTATGCGTGATTTACTCTTGCAGGGTTAAAGGGTTAAAAGTTCTTTCAAAGAGACACGGCGACACCGTTCAGCTCTCACATGGCTTCAAACTCCAAAAGGACTCTGACGATTTGATTCCTGAACACATGAACAGAGTCTTCAGGGTCCAGATTGTGCCTTATGTTTGTTTGAGTCTCTTTAAATAACAATCAGAGTTGTATGTTTATTTATTATTTAATTATATATTTATTCTCATATCTCTCTCTCATATCTTTTATCACACCAGTCATATGTGTCCCCCTTTTTAGGATCCAGTTGTTCCACTTTCTAGGTCCATTTAGCCTTGATGTCTTTCTTTGTTCACTCATTGTGTTTGTCCTTCCTTCTTTTCATCCTTCCTTCCTTCAGGGTTGTGATCAGGATGTTATGCAGGACAGCAGAAAGTGATGATGGAGTGGTGAGAAACAGGAATCTCCGTTGAAAAATGAAAGTCAGAGTTCTCTGAAGAAGCATGCAAGAAATCCCATTCCTCTTTGCTTCCTATCTTCCCTTCCATCCGTTCTTCCTCGACATCTATCTATCCATAGTTGTGCTGAAAAATGGCCGCACCATTGTGAAAAGCTGATTTGTTGATGGAGGAGAGAAGGAAGCTGGTCAGAAAATGGAACTTGTGTGTCTTATCTCATCCTGAACAGAACCCTGAAAATTCACCTTGCTCACGTCCATCCTTCACTCTCCAACTCCCCGTCACCTCCTCCCTCTTTATCTTCTCTACCTCTCCTCCTTTATCACCCCCTTTCATCCATCAGCATGCTATTTACACACAAACTGGTCCACGAGCGTCGTACAGCGCTTGCACTTGACGTAACAGCACCAGTGGAACTTGCAGTGGCAGCGCTCGTGCTTGTAGGTCTTGAACTGGTCGTATCCTCTGCCGCAGCACATGAGCTCGCAGCCGTCCATGCCCTCTGAGGTTTTGTTGCAGAGGCGGCCCTGCGTGCCCAGTGAGCCTGTGGTCTCATTACGGAGGCAGTAGTCCGGGCTGGGGTCGATGTAGACCAGGTCGCCCGGGGTTGGTGTGTTGAAGCGCTTGTCTACCAGCTCCAGCTTGCCCTGAAAGTGGAGAGAGTCAGTTGGTGTAAGAGTTAGGATTATTCTTGTAATCACTGTTTTCTTCCTGACACCGCAGACAAGATGGATCTGAGTTCAATACCTTGCGTCCGATGCGCATTGCAGCTGCACTGTCATATTTCTCCTTCAGGAACTCTCCAACACGCCTGAAATCGGCCAGCTGGAGCCAACAGGTCTTCAGGCTGCAAGAACCTGAGACGCCGTGGCACTTGCAGGCTACGTTTGCGAGGTTGTAGACCGCCTGGTGGAGAGAGAGAGAGAGAAATACAGAGACGTTAGAGAGATGTGGTTTACTTACACTCAATTTCAGTTTAGAAAGAGATGTTTTAGTGTTAGCTTAAGTGTTTGGTTTAGCTTGCTGAATGTTACATATGAAATAAAAACTTTTTGCTTCAATTTTCAAATGATTATTGAAAAGTAAAAAGACTAGAAATATAAAATGGTAGACCTCTGGGCTGGTAGCTCAAGACCTCTTTTACAGTCTGAAACTTGCATGTTGTGCTGAAGAGCTACTATATTTGTTACTATGCTGCTACCATCTAGTGGTGAACATGTGCAAACACTCCCTCCTATCAACTTCTTAGCCAAGTGGTACAGAATGAAAGATATATGCTTAGATTTAACATAAAGGATTTAATATAGATTTATAAACTTATAGTTAAGGCTACTGCTGCAAATTTAAATGGAAAGGGCACTACATATAGATCCACATCTGCCAGCTGTGCACTTATCCACGCACTGCTGCAACTCCTGAGGGCCGTTTCTCCAAAATTAGCTTTAAACAGCAATAAATCCAGAGATATTCCTGTCTTGCGTCATCTGTCATTATTTTAACAGGAGGGCGTTTTGTCCTCCTGTTAAAATGTACATCACCAAAAGGGAAAAAACGCAAAGCAAAGACAAACAAAGAAAAGACTGCTGTCAGTACTACTCCACCAAACTAAAACAAACAGCTGACTGAGAATAGAGGGTCTACTACTAACCAGAGGAAACGTGGCTCTATTGTAAATCCAGTTTCCCACACAGTTCCTACTTTGAAAGAAGTCATTTTGAAGAATAGGTGTGAGAAAACTATGAGACGACAGATTAACAGTTTAGTTTAACAGTGGAATCACAGAGTGTTGGCTAAATGTCTAAAAATATGAATGTAAACATAATTCCCTGGTATAGATGCTGCAAAATCTTGCAATAATTTTCTGACAAAATACTATTTGTATCTCTATATAGTCGGGTCTTAGCCCCATTATCTTCATGCATTTTCACAGTTTCTTTGCAAAATGAATTTGCAAATTGTTTGGCTACGTCTCAACATAACGTAGATTGTTTTTCAAGAACAGGAAGTACAAGATTTATGGTCGTAGCAGCAGTGAACTTTAGGGGGAGCCCTTCACCCATGGAGGTCAGTTCAGCAGCATTCAATAAACTAGTCACATAGCACACCCTTCCTCCAAACACCCATAAATCATACCACATGCTGCTAAGTTGTGTGATGCTTCATGTTATAAACGATCAACACATTCATTATATGTGATTCCTATTTTTCTCCTCACACAAATGAAGCCCACCGCCCTGTGTCCTCATGTAGCCTGATCTCAATTACCTTCTCACCTCTGTTAACCCCTGCATCCCAAACACCCCTGACCCCAACCTCCGCCCTCCTGCTCTCCTGTCCTCTACTTTACTACCCAGCAGGCATAGCACTCGGCACCCTCCAATCCTGTCATTCGACCCCCGTGACCCCCTCATACGGAGAGCAGGGGACAATGACATTTTGTGAAGGCAGCAGCCTTATTTTGAGGGTTTGTGGTGGAGTAAAATGGAAAATAAAAAGTGTAGCTTTCTGAAATCCTTAAACTGCTCTTTAGCAGTGTATTTCTATTTGTACCTCTCTATTGTGAGAGAGGAGTTAGTGGGAAGTTCAGGATTAGTTTCATAGATACATCACCAGGATGACATCCTTATATTTTATGACTCCTTGCTGGGAAATCAGGGGAAGACAACAGCCTGATGCAGATCTATTTCTTAACTTTTCTTAACTTTTAACTGGTCTTGTTAAAAGTCCTGGACTTACTTATGGTTTCCGTACCTTTATTTTTAATTTACAACACATGCCAGCAGCTCATTATGATGACGATGATAATGATTATTGTTATTATCATCACTACAAGCTGCCAAATCAAAACGTGCATATACGGTATCTGTCTGTGTGTGTCCAGCATCATGCTGAGCTATTTGGTGGGTCGTGCCTACTGGGCGCAGTGACACTGGACCTGATGAAAACACACTGAGACACACACACACACACACACACACACACACATACTGACACACACACACACACACACACACACACACATACTGACACACACACACACACACGGCCAGTCATCCGTGGTGGAGATACGGTCTCTGTGTCAGGCACAATAGGTCCTGCTCAGACAGGGTTAGGGGTTAGGAGCCGTGTGTGTGTGTGTGTGTGTGTGTGTGTGTGTGTGGAGTTGGTGTAAGACTGGGGCAGAAATAGAGAAAATAGCCCACCCTTTGTGAGAGGATAAGCATTGAATGAGCGAATGCGTAAAGATAGAGAGATAGCAAGGACACACTTTCCTGCCTGATCCTCTTGTTGTTACAAATAAATACAAATAAATAAATTGCTGTTTATTTGTCCAGCTAGTGCTCTACTGTTGTTCATTAGTGCAGCTTCAGTGTGGTAAATGCAGGTGTTGAACTTTTCAGCAACATCCACACAAACAAAGGAACTCATTTTTAAATCTGTCTGCCTTAAAATCTCATACCACTTCTCCATGTTGTCATTTTACTTGGTTATTTCTTTCTACTCTATATGCACAACATATATCGCTTGTCCCTCCTCTGTTGCTCTCCCTGAGTTTTCTGTTAAAGAATTCTTTTGGGAGTTTTTAATTATCTGAACTGTGGGTCCGTACCCTGCGCAGACTGTGAAACCCTTTGAGGCAAATTTGTGACTTTGGGCTCTACAGATTAAATTGACATGGCTTTGATATTCTCTTACAGTTCCTCTGTCCTTATGAGGACATGTGATAACACTTTGTCAGCCGACTGCATTACAGAGAAAGACTAAAGAAAGACTATTTGTTGTGGTGTGTTGACTGAAACTTTTTTGGTTTTGTACAGACCTGCATCTGATTGTAAATCAAATGAAAGCTGCATGACAGCACTGCATTGGAACAAACTGCTGATTAGATGTTTCTCTTTAACATCCTTTTAATTAGCTTGAAAGAGGAAGCAAATGGATGTCGCACAGCGTATGACATTGCTTTATAAATAGCCTGTGTGCTTGAGCCATGATTAATTGAAGCTATACTATTACAACATAGACCTATAGTATGTTTTGTGCATTTATTCTTGATCAGAATTAAAAATGTGAGTGTGCTTGCACAATGTTTGGGTTTAAAACAGTACTGATATTTCAGTACTGAGGACCAAAGCAGAGATAAGTGCTCACAGTGACACATTCTTGTTTTTTTCTTTGGATCCAAACATACATAAAATGTCTCTCTTTTGTTATGACGTATTTTACAATCGATTGAGAGTTAACAGATACATTTGAAAGTTTACTTTGGTTTTCTGAGCAGAGGTGGCACCACAGTGGCCTGTTATTGCCTTTAGACAGGGAATGAACATTTAGTTGTTTTGGTCTCTATGTGACAAGGCCTGCCTCGTTTGATTTGTGTGGAACGGAGACAGTGGACCTAGGTGGCTGTGTGTGTGCGCGCGCGTGTGTGTGTAGGTCTTTGAGAGTCGGGGGAGTGTGACGGAGATCCATCCCTCACCCTGCGTCTCTGTCTCCAGACGTTTGTACACACAGACTCACACAGACGACCACGTTATCCGCCTTCCACACAAATGAAATGAAGCTGAGCTTGTGCGCGCGCACACACACACACACACACACACACACACACACACACACACACACATACACACACACACACACACACACACACACACACACACACACACACACACACACAGCGAGCAGCACACCCCTGTCACCTCTACAAAAGCCCTGCGGTTTGCCTTGTTCAACCAAGCAAGACAAATCCCGCTTAGGACAAACCAGCGTGTCCACGAAAGAAAGAAGAGAGAAAAAGAGAGAAGACGGGATAAAGAGGACGAGAGAAACTGTCTTCCTCTCGCTCGCTGTCCTCCTTTTCATCTCTCTCTTCTCCTCTCTTCCGTTTCGATGGACAGACAACAATGAAAGCCAGGGATCAAACAGTGGAGAGGAGGAAAAGTCATTCAAAAGAGTGTGTATGTTACAGAAAGGCAGAGGAACTGTGTGTGTTTGTGTGTGTTAATACAATCTCCCTCATACACTCTCCTATAGCCCCAATGGGACCCTCAGCAGAAACACAACCTCTCCAGACCCTCACCTTTGACCCCTGATACACTCGTACAAAACCAGGCTCACTGTCTCTCACACAAATCAAATGGAGCAGAGACGAGGACACACACACACACACAGACTCTCACACTCACACACACACACACACAGACTCTCATACTCACACACACACACACACACACACACACACACACACACACACAGCGTCTTTGTCTTACAAACAGCTTAAACAAAGCTCCTCTAACTGAAGATAAACACATTCTCCTGATCCAGAGTGTACTAGAATGGGCAAATGGACCTTTTACGAGGAAGGTGTGTATGTGTGTGTATGTGCGTGTATGTGTGTGTATGTGCGTGTATGTGTGTGTATGTGTGTGTATGTGCGTGTATGTGTGTGTATGTGCGTGTATGTGCATGTGCGGCCCAGTTGAAGATGAAAGGTTTCTTAAAGTGCATTTTTTTCTCCCCACCTGAAAGCATTTCGAAATAACTTCAGCTCTGATACCAGATCAGAGTGAGCAAAAAAACCTGTGAAACACGAGCACACTAGTTTGACAAAATATACCAGATTCATTCATCAATCATTTATCAATCCATCCGTCCGTCCATCTGTCGGCCTATTTCTTCTTCTTGTACACTTTTACTAACATTCACCTTTGAAATCTAATCATTTTAATCATTACGTGTGTTATTGTCTATTGTATGCATGTGTATACATATGTGTGTATGAGCTTCTGTGTGTCTGTGTGTTTGTGAGTGTGTTACTTCACTGGAATGTGCATTGACCTGGCGACCTAGCCAGACTCCAAGGGCGTTAGCAGTTATACCATTTGGACCCTCCCAATAAATAACTTAGGCACACACACTCACAAATACTACCAGGTCAGGCAATCGGGGGCCACCTTGACTCACACACACATTCCTTCCAGACTCATGGATATATATATAGAGAAGAGAGTGGGGTTAAGAGGAATAGATACACGTTTCATTCTGAATCTTTATCAACAACACACTTGGTCTCCTGTACCTGTCTCCCTGCTTCATTATTCTGCAAGTTCATCAGTGTTCGGGCGTGCTCAGCAGAACCACGTGGGTAATTCTTCTCTCTCTCCCTGGCGTCCACAAACTCCCGGGCAAATCGGTAGCCATAGTGCACATTGTCGCCACAGCCGCCCCACAGCCAATCGCGCGGCAGGTCTCGGGGACGAGCGGCACGGCTGCAGCCACAGGTGGAGAGCTCGCCCTCGCGGCACGCCCGGCTGATGGCGTTGACCACTCCGGCCGCGCTTATGGAGTAAGTGAAGGCTGTTTCCCTGGAGCCTGACGGACAGAATAGAGACAGATTTCAGCATTAAATAAATGTACATATTAGGAGACACTTAGACTAGTGTATCCACTGATATCTAAAGCTCATAGATAGCACTGAACACTCACATTGTGCTATGTTTTGTCATCGTGGTCATCATGTTTTTTATTTAGGGTGTGTGTTCACTGACAGGAAACATGGTAACTACTCAGGTTAACCCCCCCAACACACACACACACACACACACACACACACACACACACACACACACACACACACACACACACACACACACACACACACACACACACACACACACACACACACACACACACACACACAGCCCCACACCCACTTGACCTAACAATAGACAATAGCTGTGATTTTAGGCTCTAACTCTGTACCTGGTTAAACTCAACAACCTTAAATACCAGCCCAGTGATCCATGATACATGTGCAGCATTCACTGAAGTAAACATAGCATGTATTATTTGGCCTTTCGGTCCCAGTACCCAGGTTTTCTGGCTACTCAACCCTAAAGTTAAAGGGTTAGATTAGAATTAAAAAACACATTTTCTCACTCGTTTGAAAAATCCAGCAACAGTTTCCAGAAATAATGCTAATGCTACTCTGTGTCAACAGTTCTTTTGGGAACTACTTTCTACCAACTTATCTGTCCCTATTAAAACTGATGAAAGCTGAATTATTAATAGTAAAAAAGTAAAAATGTTTTTTTCTTAGTGGAATACGCAACACAGCCTGCATGTCTATCCTCCGCATTAATACACAAACCATTCAGAAGAAAAAAGGCCGGTGACGATGGCCTGACAGGTAGGAGGTTAAGTGCTCTGAAACTGAACATTTACATGTGAACAGCAAAGAGCGTCATTGTATTTCTGGTTGCGACTGAATTTACAAAGACCTCAGTGAGATTTTAGTAAACTCAAGCTTTTAACTTTATATAGGCTGAAATGTCTCCTTAAATGTCCTTATTCATAATCATATCTTCTATCTCTATTCTGATCATCCTGTAATGCCACAAGAGAAAACTGTTAATTTTAAATATTGACATTATAGAGGCCATGTCCTCATATTTTTTAACTTTGTCACTTTAATATTTCTGTAACAGCACCTTGTCACCAGTGAGTCTCTGCTGACTGATGATATTTTCATCAGATTTAAAGGTACTTTGTCACATGTGTCAGGCTAGTGCATTGTTTTATTCTATTCTTTAGTGGTTTTTAAACATCTAGCCAGGGACAACAGATGAATATGTTTTCTTTCTGTTCATTAATGTTCAAATAACTTGATGACAAATGAATAAATACTGTCATCCTTATTATTTTATGCTACTGTTCCTATTTATGTATTTCTTAGAGCATGTTATACTTAATTTTTTGATATATTACTGTACTTGGGTTGTACTGGTTTCATCTTATAGGTGGCCAGTAATATTACAAAGTTAGGGGATTGAAATCTACATCTAACATAAATGGTGCTTTGCCGTGTTATTTGTAGCCTGTAGTGTCGCTCTATAGTATATCATAGGATGACTTCAGTGTGGAATCAACACCTTCCAGTCAGACAGGCAGGCAGGTATGCATACAAAGCCGAGGCGTGTGAGCTCTTTATTCAGTTTTAGGAGCGGAGTCCCGGTCAGGATGCTCGTACATTATGCAGCAGGGCACAGAGACAGAGAGAGAGAGAGAGGCCGAGTGGTTTATGAGACTGCGGAGCCCAGACTTCAAATAGCAGGTCCGGATCTGCCGGCTCGGTGTCAGCTCATCAGCGCATTTCAAAAGAGGAGCCGCAGGACAATGGACCGACTAACACCTCCGTATAAACGCGGAGATAGACTGACTGTCAATAGAGAGACAGGCAGAGAGGGACGGAGACAGAGAAAGGCCAGCAAACACCTCGTCTGGCTGCCCGCAGCGGATTTGACACTTACTTGTTGATGAGCGGTTTCCCACATCGCCTGCTGGGCATTAGACGCGCATGAAACTGATCCAGGATCTGAGCCTTACTGAAATTACTGCATATAGATTTTTTTTTTTTTTTTTGCTCTTGATGACTGCTTCGCCTCTCTGTGCTGCTCACTGTTTGAGAAACTTCTCCCTGTCGTTGCGCATGCGTAAAGCGAGGAGTGGGTTGGTTTCAGGCGTAAAGACTGCGCGTCTCTTCGCAAAGCAAAGCCACTTTTCTTGGTAACGTTTAGAGAAAAATTAACACCTGACATCTTATGAATGCTACAGTGAATAAGAATAATAAGAAATGTTGTAGTCATCGTGAGGTATTTGTTTCCTTTACCTAATCCTATAGACTAATGGGTGGTGTGAAGAGTTTCGCATACTTGGAAAAACTATAGAAAAAAAGTTACTAAATACCAAAAGTACCCATAAATAACAATACTTTAAACTGTACAAACTATACCTAACACACAGCAGGGAAATGTTGGATCATGCTTAGACCACATAGGCACCCTGAATATAGTAATGATGGGCTTTAAGGGGAAAAACACGAAAGATCTTTTCACGACCTTGTCAAAAAAAAACAAGCATGATCACCCTGAACCTTCATTTATTGGACCAAGAGTGTCTCAACCAATACTCTGTTATACTTTTGATTTTGGGCTACTGTTCAGTTTATATTCTTGTGTAAACAATGATTCAGTGCTACAGTATTATTATTTCAGCCTGTTATTTAACTGACCTCAAATGACCCCTTCTGTTCTGTCAAATATTCAACACCCTGATCTGCCTAAGCTGTCCGTACACTTGTGTTAATAATCACAGTGCAATCATAGTAAAACTACTGCAGGATATGGAACTGTCTGCTATCACACATAGAATTGGAGGGAAAAGTCCTCTTAAAGGCACAAAAAAAACCTTCAAAACACAGGTCCGGAGCCTGCCGACACTCTCAAATCGATTGACAGAAAGTTTAAGACAGAAGCAAACTCACCAATCTGCATGACCCGACCAAACACTGATGTGTTGTCCACGGTGCTGCAGTTCCACCTCCTCTGTCTGAACTGGTACTGGCACTCCTTGATGCCTGTCTTGGCTCCGTCTCCGATGTAGATCATGTGGTCCTGGTACAGCTGGCACAGCTTCCTCTGGCCCTGCAGACCGCACAGGAGAGATTAGCAGAGACGAGCACATTAACGGGTTGATGCTTTAATGGTCCCTGTGGGGAAATTCTCCTTTATTTGCCTGTTTCCTGTGAGTCTGAAGAGGAACTTGTCGAAAGATCACAAATAAAAGAAATAAAAAATAAGGTCCTACTCTCACTCTTACCATAACTGAATCGGAGAATGAATTAGAGATATGTTTAACACATTTGTAATGTATGAAAATAAGTGTATAGCAGGCAGACAGGAACTTACCTGGGAGAGACCAGACAGCTGGCTGCAGAGAGGTTGAGCTCCAATGATGTACATCTCTGGCCGCTGGATCGGGGTCAGAGCCAGTGACCTGGGCAACAGAGGCCATATTAAGTCTAAATTTAAACCAATAAACTCTATCTGTTAGTCTTAAAGATAACTGGCACAGACAGGGTTTCTGTGATCTACGATTCTGTCTCTCTGAGAGGAGGTTGGTGCTGCAGAGGACAAAGTTCAGACACAAGTTTATTAGTCCAACTGGCCTATAAAGTGTAGATAAATGATCTTCTAGACTCTCCTGCTGTTCATCACTGCAGCCACTCTCCCTGTTGTGTGTGCCCACACACACACTAAACATGACTCTGACTCTTAACCCTTTCAGAATCAGAATTCAGAATCAGAATCAGAATTCTTTTACTTGTCATTGAGCACGAAGCACAACGAAATTGAAATAAAAACAGCAGCTCTCATGGACAGTGCAAAAACAACGAAAAGGTGCAAAAAGACAGAATGTGCAAAGATGAAAATAGTGCAATAGTGCACGGGGGGTAGGGGTATTTACGCTGGAGGAATAAATACAAATATATATATATATATATAAATATAGGTGAAAGTAAAAAGTAAACATTCCTATTTCACAGTTTGGTTGTATTTTTTTAGTGTTGATTGTACTAACTGACTTTGCAGCAGAGAATATTATCATAACACTTAACTGCACTACAAACTCAAATCCTATCCAGATTCTACATAAACTGACTGACCTCCTCGAGCATCCACTAACCTGCACATACCCTCTGCCACAGCACTGTGGCAGAGTAGTCCTGTAAGTCAAGAACAAGTGTGGCTAATTGACGGTCCTATAGACACAGCAGCAGGCCTCCATGCAGTGCCATTTGGGGCTCAGCCAGGGTAAATATTGTGACAGAGACCTCACATTTGTTCCATTCACCGTTAGTGCTCAAGACCGGAGCATCACCCCCCAAAACACACACATGGACACAAGAGGCAACACAAAGTCTAGTTCACATTTTTTTCCCCATTTGCCATCTCTTAAATAGCAAAAAGATATGATGAGAAAGTTGACTTCTGGAAAGACTTTTAAGGGTCAGATACAAAAGGTAGACCATAACCTCTAAAACTTTAAAAAGAAAAAAATCTGTCAACAGTGGTGTAGGACAGCTGCTCTCCCAGTTAATGGAGTTCATACTTTTCATCCGCCACCAAACCCCTGAACACATCTTTCGAAATGCAACACACCACCATCATTCAGCTACTCACCACCACGAGTTGGCATCCACCAGCAGCAGTTGGGAGCTGCAGGCGAGGAAGGCGGCTGCCAGCAGCAGATGTCGCAAGGCACCGGTGCGCCGTCTCCGGACAGGCCTGTTGTCCATGGTCCGCCGCGTCACCGCCACACAGCCGCTGCTGGGGAAAGTGCTCTGCTGTCGAGACATGGGCAGAAAATGAGGAGAGCTCCTGCTCAGTCCTGTTGGGTCTGTGGGTCTGGACGCAAACCCCTGAGCTCGAGTCCAACTCACGCGTGTCCTGGGCTTTGGTCCAGTTTTCCTAATCTGTTTTCTTAGTCCACTTGTCCTCTAACCTCTCCCTCCCCTTTCCTTCCAGCCTCTAGCACTTAGAAGTATGAAACAAATCTGCCATTCAAAAATATGCTGAAAAAAAGTCAACCATGAAAATGTAGTTTCCTGGCAGTTTCTCTCTGAATGAGAGTCGATAGCTGATCTGAAATTACAGCAGCATTTTCCCAAAAAGTCTGCCTGACAAATAATGTGAATCCAGTTTACTGGTTAAAACTCCAATTCAAAGTCGTGCGTAAAATGGTTTGGTATCAGTTTTACGGAAAGTGCGAGGCGATCTCTCCCTCTACCTTTGACTCTGAAAGGAGATAAATGAAACAAATGTGAAGAGTGTGGTCTCGCTGTTGTTTTGAGGAAAGATTAACAAGGAGATTAAAACGCTAATTGAACGGAAAAGCGACTGTTCCTTTCCCCTCTTGTCCCCTCACAGTCACTCCACATCTCTCTCCCTCTCTCTCTCTCTCGTCTACACTCCTCCTCCTCTCACCCCCACTTCACCTCAGACCCCCACCCTATCCCACCCCCACCCCCGTCCCTCATGCCCACTCCTCCTTGGCCATGCATTGGGTACTGGACGCACAGTCAGCTTTGAATGCTGACTGGAAGCACCTGTGATGCTGCGTTCAGATGTTTTGGACATGAACGAAGTGGGCAACAAGCAATTAAGACGTGGTGGATGATGGGAAATTACTCACTGTATTTTTTGTAGTTTTTACTCTCAGATTACTGCATCTGATAAAAGCTTTCTAAACAAAACGTTCTTCATCATTTCTATCTGACCAGTGATCACTAGAGATCCTCTTAAAAGAAAGATTTCTGTATTATATTACTGTTTAAACAAACAATCACTAAAGTTGGAAGAATCTGGACAGGATAGTGTTTTATAGTAGGAAAGAGCAAAATATAATCGTGTAGAGGAATGAGTTTGGGCCACATAGAGAGACGAGAGACACTGAGAGTTGACCGATGGGGGGTGAAATTCCTTTTATTAGCTGAAGTGAATGATTTGTTTGAATAAAAGGTGTGCTTCAACATCGTCTAATCCCCTCTTCTTTGGTCTGCGTAAAATAAAAGGCAACACACATTTACGCACCGACACACACACACACACACACACACATGGTCAGGAGTCCTGAAAAGTCCTGGAGTAAAGAAAAGGCGTGTTGAAGCGAGCTCTCCTCAATTCATATCCCGGTCAAAAGACAAAGTGCGGTTGGGTCTGTGGGCGGTGAACCTGCAGAGGAACCGGCTCTTTGATCTGACTCAGTGCCTCTCAAAGGACTGCGTCCACAAGCAAAGGTGGACGCAGTGGAGATTAAGTCTGAGGCCTCCAAATAACCTTGAGAAGCTGCTCTCCGAGGTTTTGAAATCATGCATCAGTACAACTGTGAGGTTCTTATTGTTAGAAGAGGCTTTACTAGACCAATAAGGGGGGCTGTTGTGTTGTGGACAGTTGGGCGGCCTGAATAGGTTTATTATAACACAATAGTCT
The DNA here is from genome assembly GCF_042242105.1 of Pempheris klunzingeri. NCBI lineage: Eukaryota > Metazoa > Chordata > Actinopteri > Acropomatiformes > Pempheridae > Pempheris > Pempheris klunzingeri. Next base: position 7,932,293 of record NC_092033.1, read on the forward strand.
GTTTAATTATGTTTTTAATCTTCTCGTCAACTTTTCGTTAAAAGCCCACTTTATAGAGGATTTCTGTGGGCGTTTCTCACAGTGGAGAGTCGGATGTCATTCGTCTCTGCATGATAATGGACCCGCAGCGATGTTGAAGCTGAGACCGCACACCTTTCATCTCCCGGGGTCCCTAAACTTCCCCACCACACACACACACACACACACACACACACACACACACACACACACACACACAGCTCTGTGAAGTGATCTAACTGGCTGCCTTCAGTATACATCTGATTGATATTCTGCTGTGGGCGGGTATTGGGTCAAAGTCAGGTTGAGCGAGAGAATAAACAAAGACAGAATGAGACACACATTGGGAAACACAGAGGTCATTATAATACGTGACAACACTAGAACTGGTCAGATCACCCAGAAAGTAACCTGGAGGGTGAATTAAACTGTTTCCTTCTTGTTTTTCCTCCTCCACCTCCTGTCGGACTGATGAACCTTGTTTGGCCTGTGCCACACTACTATGAGGTTACTATGACAACAGCGCCATCAGCTGGTAAAACCAATCTTCCCCACATAAACTCCCAGCACATGTTTTTGCTTTTGACACAATTGACACAATTATTTAGATTTTTACCTCCTTTGTAAAAAATGATAGTAATAATAATACTTATTTATATGTAGAGCACTTTTGTTGAAACACACCTAACAAAAGGTTACAAAACATAGAACAGACAACACTGATTACACATTAAAAGCAGTTCTACAGCAGTGAGTTTTGATTAGTGATTTGAAGACGGCCTCAGTCTGCTGTGCTAAAGGAGAGAGTTTCAGAGGGAGCAGCTATGAAGACGGCCCTGTCCCCGCAGGTCCAGTGCACGACTTAATGTTACACTACTGTTGCGGTGAGTGCTGCCTTTAAATACAGTTTTAAGGTAAACTTACTTGTACTTGAGTATTTCTGTCCTATGCCAATTTATACTACTACTCCACTACATTTTGGAGGCAAATATTCTACTTTTTGCTCCACTAGCATTATTTAACATGAACTAATAACTAATACATCATATATATTATTATAAGTGAAGCTACACAGCAGTATATAAAGTGATTAAAGTTAGACCCTCCTTTATCAGCTGCAACATTAAAGTAACCAACATATTACTGCATCAGTAATTATGATCCAGTTATATATCTGAAATGGGCCATTCTGCATAATGAGTACTTTAACTTTTGGTACTTTGTGTATTCATATTTTGATGTTTATACCTTTGTAATGTCACTTAAGTCAGATTTTGAATGCAGGAGTTGTAAATGTAGCAGAGTGCTGTAGTTCACTGTAGTATTACTACTTTTACTTCCACCATTGAAAATATGTAATATGTAGTTAAAGATAAAACTCTCCAGTTGGAGCCTCGTGTCACAGATGTCTATGAGTTGTTAGCAATTCCGCAAAATAGACATATTCAACTAAACGTCTCAGAACCTGAAGTACCAAAGAGATAAAAAATAACTAATATTTCCCCAAAACACAAAGATTAGAGAAAAGTTCAAAAAATGAATCACAATTTGTGTAGCACAACTTTGTTTTTTCTTCTTTCCGACCCCATTAATAATCTGGTGACTCCTCAGATTTCTCTTTCTCCTCAAGCAGTAATATACTATTTCATATCAGTGACAATTTAATAATGTCATATAATGAATCAGTCGCAGGGGCAACTTTTCTGTCAAACAAGTACTTTTACTTTGATTAGGAAGTTTTGCTGCTATATTTCTGGACTCTTACATAAGTAGGACTTTTGAATTAATTTTTAATTGCTTTGCATATGTGAAGGATCTGGATACTTCATCCAGCACTGTTTTCAAACATTAGTTAGTGTACCGAAATTTAACATGACTCCAAAATGAGGAACTTTGTGCATCAGATGAAGACCAAGCAGACTCCTGTTTGAAAACCACAATTTTAGAAACCAGAATCGATATCATTGTCTTGATATTCAACATTAGATGTTTTAAAAAAACTTACACCTGCTTTAGTCTCAGCTCAGCATAAAGGATGTCTTTGTATGTCCTGTATTGTCACCTGCATTGTAGCTGCAGAGATATTCAGCATAAGGAAAGGCTGGGACACAGCAGTGACTCATGATAATGACAACCAGCAGCAGCAGCCCCATTGTTTTATATTCAGTCTGTAACTGACAGTACAGCGCCCCCTAGTGCCAGCCTGTACACAGTCTCTGCTGTAGAGAATAGATGTTCAGACGTCCAGAAATTCTGGTAAAGATCAGAGGCATTTTTTCTTGTATTCTCACATCTTAAAATCCTTGTTTGCACTGTTGATGTTTTTATGTTTCCAGATGATCTGTATTTTGGTTGAGATCTGAGAGCCAAATTGAAATAAATAGGTTTCTTCTCTTGAGAATTCAGCTAATTAACTACAGAGAAACAGGCCAGCGGCTTATTCTGGGACATGACCCAAAGATTTCAGAAAAACTGGACTGGAGCAGCCATAATGCTGTGAAACAACTGCTGGTTTTACTGGTAAGTTGTGATGTACTTATTGAAACACAAGGAGGAGCAGTTCAGCCATTGTGCACTCCTGAGTCAGAGGGAGGGGGTTAACCAAGGCAGGGAGGGGTGAGGGCACAGATACAAAACTTGGACCAAGTTAGGTGAAGAAAGAAAGACGTAGGAGGGAAAACAGAGAGGGTTAAAAAGAGAGGGAGTGTCCAAGTAATGGATACACGGAGAGAAAGGGAAAGACAGTGAGCGGTAGAGGACTTATCCCCAGAGGATATGAGCAATAGCCATGCAACAGGGAGCAATGCCTGAGAAAGTCGGCAGCTCCTCTCTGGATTAACAGCAGCCTCACTTTTTATTGCCTCCAGTGCCAGACTACAGTGAGCGAAGCAGCCAGCTCTCTCCTGCAGGGAAACCAGCTGTGGTAGTCTGAGCTGATCCCCTGGAAGCTGCTCATGCCAAAATGCTAAATATCAATTTTTAGAAATGACTTTCGCTTGAAAATTGATCACCCTCTGGTTAAATAGAGTAGAGAGTCAGGGTAGAATAGAAAAGAGAGCTTACATATGATATCTGAGAGGAAATTCAACATGTTCTCACTCAGGGAAACATCCACAATTTTGCTAAGATGATTAAATTTTTGGGTAGAAGCAGCTTGAAACCACTTAAAATGACACCTAGATTATATTAGTGGATAATTATTACAGATGTATTATTGTACATGAGGCATTTTACTGTCGTAGCAAGTCAAGGTGGAGCTAAAATGTACTGTTTTACATACTGTTGGTAGTTTAAATATATGTGCATTGTAAAGCTGGATCAGCAAAGTAACTTGAAGCTATAGCTGTCAAATAAATGTTGTCAAGTATAAAGAACAATGCTTGCTTCTGTAGCCGGAAATAGAAATGCAAGTACCTCAGATTTGTACTTCAGTACAGTACTTACAACCTGAACAGATTATTTTCTGCTGCCTCCACTGGGAACTGCAGAACACTGACCGTGGAGCCTGCAGGGATTCAATTATTTGCTAAAGGACACTTCAGCAGGGCAGATGTTTATATATAGAGGCACTTCAACCATTAGTCCACCATTGGAGGGATAGTCTTTGCACTCTCCAAGCAGCCAATACTGTCACCAAGTGAAACGACATTCCACACATGCAGTATAATCTGTCCCATTGTACAAACACACCTACAGCACACTGTAACTGCTCAATTTCTATTCTGAATATCATTAGTTTGGTTTACCTGCTTTCCTATCAGAAATCTTTTATCTAACCCACTACTCTTCTTTTGAACATGTAAAGAAAAACAAGGGAGAGCAGTCGTGGGAATAAATGCCACTTTGGACGTATTTGTAATAACTAAAGAACTGAAAACTACAAATGCAGCCACAGAAAACCCCACGGGATGATGAAGCTACCTGCTCCACTTACTACAGATACGCCTCTCTCTATGTCTATCCTCCTTTGTCTCTGTTTCTTCGGATCTCTTTTCCAAAAACACACATATGTACACACACAATTACACACACCCATGTGCGGCAACAAACTGCCAAAGGCAGCTGGCTGCCGGGAAATTTACTGCTTATAGCGTCCTCACACACACACACACACACACACACACACACACACACACCCTTGGGGGAAATGCAGTGGGACTTGGAAGCAGCTGAGAGGGGCTTTGGAGAGACCTTGGGCTTCATATCTCTCTTTGTTGTTTTTTTTTTCAGTTTACATGTGTGGTTGCATGTATGGTGGTTTATGGAAGCCCATCCTCTTTCTGTTGTTCACCCTCCATCACTCCTTTCCTACCTCCCTCCCTCTCTCTCTCTTTCCTTCTTTCTTCCCACATTCTCTCGCCCCCTTTCTCTTTTTGCGTCTCTTGTCTTCGTCACGTTCGCTCTCCCCTCTCCTCTTTCACTCGCTCCATCCCTCGTTCCCCCGACTCTGTCCATCTCCTCCCCTCTTCCCTCCATCCATCCTTCTGTCAGCTGGCAGAGGATGAGTCATGCCTCTAGCTGGGAGGCTAAAACTCTCTCTCTCCATCTCCCTCTAAATATATCTTCTCTATACTTCTCCTCCCCACTCTTTCTATGT